>NW_024466741.1:0-85650 GCF_017591425.1 Ochotona curzoniae
GGCTAAATCCTCACCTTGCAAGCACCAACATCCCATATGGGCACCAGTTTGTGTCCTGGCTGCCCCACTTCCCATCCAGCTCCCTGCTTATGGACTGGGAAAGCAGTAGTGGATGATCCAAAGCCTTGGAATCTCGAACCCATATGGAAGAACTGGAAGAAGCTCCTGGTTCCTGGCTCAGGTCAGCTCAGCTCTGGCCACTGGAGTCTCTCCTTCTCTCTGTAAATCTGATCTGCCTTTTCAGTAAAGATATAGAAATCTTGAAAGTAAATAAATAAAAATAACTCTTAAAAAGACTTGAATCCATGAACTCTGATTGGGATATAGGCATCTCAAGCATTGTTAAATATTGGGCAAAGCTGTGCCTCCCAACAGGTGTATTTTAATGTGTAAAAAAAAATACAACTCCATGAAGTTGACTGGCTAAAGAGAAAAACTGTATTTGAGCAGGCTTACCGAGAGGAGGGAAAAGTGACTTTGCTGGGGAGCGTAGGATGAAAGAGGAGGTGCAGATTTATGACCTAGTGCCTCATAATTAACAATAAGGACTGGAAGAATTAATTAAGTGGGTAATTTTAAAATGGCCATTAAGAAGCATCTAGGGGGGCCCGGCGCGGTGGCGCAAGTGGTTAAGGTCCTTGCCTTGCACGCCCGGGATCCCATATGGGCGCCGGTTCTAATCCCGGTGACCCCGTTTCCCATCCAGCTCTCTGCTTATGAACTGGGAAAGCAGTGGAGCACGGCCCAAAGCCTTGGGACACTGCATCCACATGGGAGACCCAGAAGAGCTCCTGACTTTGGATTGGCTTCAGATTGGCGCAGCACAGGCCGTTGCGGTTACTTGGGGAGTGAATCCTCAAACAGAAGGTCTTCTCTGTCTCTCCTCCTCTCTCTATATATCTGACTTTGCAGTAAAAATAAATTAAAAAAATTTTTAAGAAGCATATAGGAAAACGTAAAAGAGAAGTAAGGCGGGAAGGGGCAGTGAGAGGAAGAGAGGAGGATGAGATGACAGGAGAGGAGAGGACCACTTGACCTAGATGAAGGGATGACATGTCATTTTAGTGACACTTAGTACCTTACCACTCCATCAAGACCCACTTCCTTCTTGTCTTCCTTAACTCTTCACTCGGAGCAACCTTTTATTCACGTCCTCCTTTGATCTCTATTTATTTGTATATTTATGCCACATCTTGTCCCAATTGGCACTGCTATGCAACTTGCTTGCCACTACTGATTTTTTAAATATCTGTTGGCCTCCTTTTGTCACATCTAGCACTAGCTCCTTGAGACAGTCCCGCAGCCTGTGCTGCTCACGGGGCCTTCAGCTCGGCAGCTGGGCAGTTTGAGGACATGTTCTCGGTTGATCCCAATCTCTGGTTCCTAAAGCTGGGCTGATTTAACAACTTGGCACAAGGGAGAGATGTTGACATTTCTTCTATAATTGTCCTTCTGGACGAAGTAGGAAGATGTTGCAATCCCTTTGAAAAAATCCATGTCTTACTTTAGCTGACAGACCATGGTTATTGTCATAAAGCCAAGACCCTCTTCAGGCACTGTTCTCCCATGGGCAAACTGAAATAGAGTTGAGTTACCCAATGAGTTCACTTTCCAGTGCTTTTTCTTTTTTTTCCTTTTCAGTCAGAAATTTGAGCCAGGGCAGTCACATTTGTATTCGGAGCCTGCCAACTCTGACCAGAAATCAGGTCTCCATTCAAGACACACCTTGACAAGTGGATTAGACGTTCTAGTGCAAGGCAGATAAATGTCACTCATGTCACTACACATTAAAGTGTGGGCCTGCTTATCAGCTTGTAGGGTTGAGGTCTTACCTTCAACACTTCTCAGGGGCTTGACGCTTTATTATTCTCCGAACGAGGCCTTCGCCATCCCGACTTCTGCCATGTATGCTCGTCGAGGGAATTATTATAGTTCAAGTCTTTGAAACATACGACTTCTGTCAACTTCATGTCCTTTTCGTTGAGAGACAATACCACCTGTGGCCTTAAACAGAAACCTGCCAGAATTTTCTCAAATGTCATATTATGCATTGAGTTGCAGTAGGCTCCTTCCGCACTGCTGGGTCTAGGAAGTCCTGTAGCTGCTTTACAGGCAAATCATGTCTCAGCAGGCTTCGATTGCCCAGGGGTATGCTTCTGAGGACAGGATTTGTCATCTAAATCCTTGTAGTAACAAGTATGGATTTAGATCAACACAGCCCGTCTTCTGAAACTGGAGGCCCATGTGTCCTAAGCTTGCTAAACAGGTCAGGAAAAGCAAATACATATGCCTACGTCTTTAACATCTTTTCCCAAAGCAACTCAGGGTTACAAGGCTGACCAAGTCCTTTGCAAGAAAATGGGAAATAAGCTCCAAGACAGATGTAGAAATTAAGCTGATTGAGTTCAGTGTAACCCAAAATTTCTTCAAGTGTTTTGACTACTGCAACCTCTTCTTCATACGTATGCTACTCAGCCCATGTCCTTGGTTGACTTAAGATGTGAGCCTTGAGAAAGTTTACTAAGTAATCTTTTGATGGCAACGGTTCATACTAACTAAACTCTTTGAGATGCACGTTTCAATGATCTGCATTTCTGAAGCCATCCTGAAGCTCAGTAAGGATAGGACGGTATGTAAAAGAGCATGTTTTGTCTGCTTGCACACCAATGCCCTGTCCTTTTGTGTCTGTGACTTACACTTGGTGGTCATGAGCCCACATTATTCTAGATGCCAAGGAGCATATGAAACAAGATCTGAATACATCAAAATCCTAGAATTTGAAACCTTAGTTTTGGACGGGTTCTGGTGGCAGAAGCTGTGAATCCCATTTGTAGTTTTACATTCTAAGGTCTCAAAGTTTAGTCCCGGAGGATGTCTTTGCAATCTTAAAAAATAGAACTCCTATGAGTTTTTATTGAAGCGAATTGTGTTTACCAATATTCCTTATAGTGGAAGGGCATTTAAGAACGCTGATTTATCGAGCCAGGTAAAAACAAGAAGCCCACCAGATGACAGTAAAAGAAACAGTTTTATGAAAATAATCAACAAGAAACACTCATCCACAAAATGCCCTGAGGTTAGAGTTGTCTTGTATGTTTTGGAATCATTCTCATGCCTGGCCAATGGACAACAACTGGTTTGTAAAATCTACATAGGATAGTGCATATCAGAAGCTCTAGAAAATTTCACCATACATTTGAAAAATGAGAGAGAAATAACATTGCCTTTTATCCTAGAGAGAGGGAGAGAGAGAACAATGTACCCCATTCGTTGGCCCACTTTCAAAATGCCTGCGACAACCCGGGCTGGACAGGAAGCAGAACTCAGGGGTCAAGAATACGTTTCTCCCATCTGGATGACAGGCCCCAACTACTTGAAGTGTCATCAGTGCCTCCCGTGGTCTGCATGAGCAAAAAGCTGGATGCAGGAGCCAGAGCTGGGAATCAAACTCAAGCACTTGGACATGCTACCAACATCTTAACTCCTAGACCAAATGCCTCATCTTTGAAAGTAGAATGTGAATAAGCAAAAACATGGAAGGGACATGAGCCATAGAGACTCAGCAAGAAATGTAAGTTCGAGAGAAAGACAACAGACCTGACATTATACACCTACTGACCTAAAAGAGTCTAGGACAAAAAGAGCCTGTACTAGATGATTAAATTGTCCAATATTTTTCCCCTTAGATTTATTTATGTGAAAGGCAGAGTTACAAAGAGAGGAAGAGACAGAGAGATTAAAAAAAAAATTATTTACTGGCAGAATCTTGCTTGGAGGGATGGGGCAAGCTAAAAAGTGAGAAAAATTATGTGACTAGGATCAATTCAATAGCAGTTTATTTTTAAATATTTATTTTAAAAGTCACAGTTCCAGAGAAAGGGAGAGACAGAAAGTTCTTCAGTCAGCTGGTTCATTCCCTTAAGTGATCACAATTGCCTCCAGGGCTGAGCCAGGGGGAAGCCAGGCAGGAAGTTCCTCTGGGTCTCCCACATGGGGAGCAGTGAGCCATCCTTCTGGGCCATCCTCCACTACCTTTCCCAGGGAGCTGGATTGGAAGTGCAGCAGCCAGGACAAGAACCAGCATTTTTTTACGGGATGCCTGAGTTGCAGGTGGGGGCTTTACTCACTTTGCCACAACACGTGTCTCTCAACAGTGTATTACTCCAAAGGCATTAAATTCAGCAAAATTGAAAGATTATTTACCCTTTAAACATGAAGGAAACAATATGGAAAAAAAAAAGAAAGATTATTTATTGTTGCTGTTACTCAACTATTTGAATGGAGGATTTTTCCAGAAACTGATATGCTCACTGTACATAAGAGAGTATCATGACCTTAGAATGAGAAGCCTTTTTAAGCAGTGGGCAAGGTGTTTTGTTTTTGTTTTTGTTTCGTTAACCAAGAATGGAAAGCCGTTAGGATACAGTTTCAAATACAACTGGATCATCTGTGAAGCTGGGACAAGGCCAACAGTCTGGAGTTGTGGGCCAATGGGCTTCCAGGAGGAAGTTGTGGGGAGATAGGAGAAGTTAAAGGGTGATGCACTTGGGAGGCAAGTGTGGCGAAGAGCCTGGGGAAACCTCCTGGGCAGTGTCACCCGCCCCCTTTCATTTCTCCTCTTTTGTGGCAAAGAAAAACTAAAAACTAAACATCTTTTTTGCCCCACCAGCGGCACACAACGAAAGCCCCGCAGGCTTTCATGCAGTAGTTTTAGTGCTAGGAAAACTCAAGCAACAGACAAGTTGCAGTTTCCCCTGTGTGCCTGAACCTGTGTGGACAGTTAGGACCTGTCTACATTACTTGGATATTTAAAAATATATTAGCTATCTGGGGATCACATATTTTTACATATCATAGTCAAAGGCTTAATGGCTCTACTAAATAAAGAACTCAACAAAGGAAGGAAGATCTTAGTCCAGAAGGGAGATATGCAAGGGCTGTACATACAACACTCAAAGAAAAGATGTTCAAGTTCATGGATATAAATTTTTAAATAATCATAAAATTGTTGATACTACAGTAGTGTTACATTTCTATCAATTTGTTGGACAAACACTTAAAGTTGACAAGACAGTGTATTTGCTATGAACTAATCCATATGGGCCACCCTTTCTTTCCTTTTTAAATTTTTTTAAAGATTTACTTGAAAGTCAGAGTTAATGGAATCTTCTATCTGCTGGTTTACTCGCCAAATGGTTGTTAACAGGCAGGGTTGTATATATACAGGTTTTCCTATATACATGTATATTTTTGAAGATTTATTTAGGTACTATTAAAGTCCCTGCCTGTAGCATTGAAATTCCATTTGGGTGTCAAATTCATGATCCAGCTGTTCCACATCTGACCCAGCTCCCTGCTCATGGCCTAGGAAGGCAGCTGAGGGTCACCCAAGTCCTTGGGTCCTGCAGCCATATGGGAGACTGGGAAGAAGCTCCTGGCTTCCTGATTTCGGACTGGCCCAGCCCTGGCCATTATAGCCGTTTGGGGAGGAAACCAGAGGATGAAAAAGTCTCTCTCACTCTGTCTTTCAAGTAAATAAATATTTTTAAAAGGTTATCTATCGGGGCCCAGCGCCATGGCCTAGTGGTCTAAGTCCTCATCTTGAGGGCGCCTGGATTCCATTTGGGCACCAGTTCTAATCCCAGTAGTTCCACTTCCCATCCAGCTCCCTGTTTGTGACCTGGAAAAAGTAGTCAAGGATGTCCCAAGGCCTTGGGACCCTGTGCCCACGTGAGAGACCTAGGGGAAGCTCCTGACTCCTGGCTTCGGATCAGCTCAGTACCAGCTGTTGCGGTCACTTGGGGAGTGAATCATTGGACGGAAGATCTTCCTCTCTGTCTCTCCTCCTCTCTGTATATCTGACTTTGCAATAAAAATAAATAAAACTTTTTAAAAAAAGACTATATTAATTTTTCTGAAAGGCAGCATGTCAGAGTGAAAGAGAGGGAGGGATAGGTACGGGAGGGAGAGGGAGAGCAAGTGAGTGTGTAAGTCTGTTGGTTTACTCTGTAAATGCTGGGCCAGGCTGAAGTGGGGGCCAGGAATGCCATCTGGAATCCCATATGGGTGGTAGGGGGCCCCAAGTACTAGAGTCATCTTCCACTTGCTTGCCAGGCATCTCTGTATCTTTTTTAAAAAAATTAATTTATTTTTATTGGAAAGACATTTACAGAGAGAAGGAGAACTAGAAAGATCGTTCATCCACTAGTTCACTCACCAAATGCCTGCAATGGCCAGAGCTGGGCTGATCTGAAAACAGCAGCCAGGAGCTTCTTCTGGGTCTCCCACATGCAGGCAGGGGCCAAAGGACTTGAGCCATCCTCTACTGCCTTCCCAGGCCACAGGCAGGCAGCTGGGTGGGGATAAGCAGTTGGGCCATGAGCTGGTGTCTATACGTTGGTGCTTGAAGGCAAAGGATCTGCCAGCTGAGCCAAGGCACTGGCCCCACATCTGTATCTTCCAAAGTATTATAACTCTGTCCTTCATATTTACAACTGTAATGAAACAGGAAGTGCTTTTTTTAAGGTCTAGGTAAGCTGTTCATGCTTTCCCTATAAATAAAGGTAGCAGTGTCAGTTTGTAAAAAAAAAAAAAAGTAATCCTTTCCCACTTTCCTACTGGGCAACAGCTGTTGTTTTTTTCAGTCTATGTGGGACCCCATTTGCCTACTGCCGATTCCTTTACCAATACTTTTACTGTGTTATAGTTTCAGAAACCTTATTTACTGATTAAACAGCATCTTTCCACTGACAAAGCCTATTAATTTCTAGGTCCTAAAACTTGTTTTATTTGGATTAAAGACAAAACTCTGCAGAGAACTTCTCCTTTTAGCTCGAGAAAACTGATTTTGAATTGGGAAGCAACTCTAAATTGTGGCTTCTTCTGCAGCGTATAGCAAAAGCTTATTACAATTTGCATGTAAATAAAACTACTGTGATAAAATTCTCCGGAGAACACAGAATCCCTATAGTATACATAATATACATATAATACTGTAGAGACTATATTCAGGGTATTCACAAATTCATGGAAATTTTAATTATTTAGAAGTTATATTTGTCCATGATTTTTTTTGAAGTATCTTCAAAACATAGAGAGCTTTGCCACACCGTTTTAGTTTTGAATTTGGGAGTTTTGTAGTGGGAATCGGCATGTTCAGGACCTCTTGGGAGAGTAGCATGCAGATAAAACTCAAGGGCAGCCGGGAGGAGTCCCTCTTGCCCGGGCTTCATGTTCCATCTGTGCTTTCAACGACACTTGTCCAATTATAGACAGCAACCTGCTCTGCTTGAATACATTACTCTTGTTCCAAAATGTCCTTACCCAACACGCAAAATAATACTTGTCCAAATGTATCTGTGCATCCTGTGGCCTGGTCAAGTCGATGAAAATAATTAGATATTACAATTTTTTAAAAATATTCTAATTGGAGGGCCCAGTGCGGTGGCGCAGTGGTTAAGGTCCTCGCCTTGCATGCCCGGGATCCCATATGGGCGTCGGTTCTAATCCCGGCAGCCCCGCTTCCCTTCCAGCTCCCCGCTTGTGGCCTGGGAAAGCAGTCGAGGGCAGCCCAAAGCTTTGGCACCCTGCACCCGCGCGGGAGACCCAGAAGAGGCTCCTGGCTTCGGACTGGCATAGCATCGATCGTTGCGGCTCACTTGGGGAGTGAATCATCGGATGGAAGATCTTCCTCTCTGTCTCTCCTCTCTGTATATCTGCCTTTCCAATAAAAATAAAATAAATCTTTAAAAAAATATTTTAATTGGAAAGGTAGATTAGATTTACAGAGAGAAGGAGAGACAGGGAACAATCTTCCATCCATTGTTTCACTCTGAAATGACCACAATAGCCAACAGCTTCCTCCAGGTCTCCCAAGTTTTGGGCCATCCTCTACTGCTTTCTCAGGCCACAAAGAAGAACTGGGTCGGAAGTGGATCAGCCAGGACATGAACTGGAACCCAAATGGGATTCTGGCATGTGCAAGGAGAGTATTTAGACACTGAGCCATTGCCTCTGGCCTTCAAACTATTCTTCTCAAAAATTTGCTTTATTCATTTGAAAGACAAAGTTGCAGAGAGAGAGAGGAACAGAGAGATGGTGCATCTGCTGGCTCACTCTCCAAATGGCTGCAATGGCTGGAGCTGGGTGGATCTGAACCTAGGAGCCTCCTCTGGATCTCCCACATGGGAGCGCTACCCCAAGTGCCTGAACCATCCTCCACTGCTTTCTTAGGAGTCCGAGCAGGAAGCTGGACTGGATGTGGAGCAGGCAGGACCTGAACAGGAGCACATATGGGATATTGGTACTGCCAGTAGTGGCTCCACCTGCTACACCACAATGCCAGGCCCCTCATAAGATTCTTCACATTCATGTAATCTACATGTTGAGTGACAGCCTTTACTGGCCTGTTGAAGTGTAGGCAAAAATGTTTCAAAAACCTCTGGTTTCCTTGCCTGCAGAAGTTCCAAGTCTGTGTTAACACTCCTAAAATCTCCTCACTTTGGCTTCATGGACGCAATGAGGTTGTCCAACCATGGTCTAGACCCAGGGATTCCAATCACGAGATTCATCCTCTTATTTGATTTCCCTAAAAAAGCCCCACATCAGAACCCAAGCATGATGACTCAGTGGCTAAATCCTTACCTTGCACGCACCAGCATCCCGCATGGACACCAGTTCCTGTCCCGACTGCTCCACTTCCTATCCAGCTCCCTGCTAGTGATCTGGGGAAGAGGTAGAGGACAGCCCAAAACCTTGGGATCTTGCACCCATGTGGGAGACTGAGAAGAAACTCCTGTCTCCTGCCTTTTGATTGGTCAGCTCTGATAATTGTGGCCACCTGGGGAGAGAACCAGCAGATCTTTCTGTATAAATAAATAAATAAAAATTTAAGTGTATTTTAAAAAATAATTGTGTTTATTTGGAACAAAATTTAACCACACATCAGTGTTTGTAATCTCATTGTTTCCACCTCATCACCATTCATGAAATACAGGGCTATTGTAGATTACTAATATTTTCATCATAGGAGATGTTTCAAGTTTACAACATGAAGTTAAATAACATGTTATGAATGAGCAATATGCCACTGAAGAAATGAGAATCAAAAACGCTTTTGAAGAAAATGTTGCTACTGTTTGACCTATGTGTCAGTGAAGAAATAAGAAAAAATTATTTTAAAGAAAATTAAAAATAAGTAAGTAAACTTTTTAAAAAACCAAGAAAGCCCGCATCAAACATCAGTCTGACGTATCAGGCTGAGGAAGGTATCTGCTTTCCATCTTTCCCTTTCCTGAGCACCCAAAGCTTCATTTTTAGGTCTTTACAAACTTGCCCGGAAGAATTAACTCTGTACGCCCTACATTTTCTAACTTTATTTTTTCTGTTGTTTTTTTGGTGTGTGTGAGAATAGGATGGGGAGGGCAGTGGGATGGAGAGATTTCTTTCCTTTCAAAGCAATGGGAGCTCCAGTGAAAGCTGCCTAGGGCAGAAGTTTTTACTGGCTCATGAAATCAAGGAAGAGGCGTACTAACTCAACAGCAGAACAAAGAGTTCAGCGCAGTTCAAAACTGCTGAAACCAGGGACTTGCGGTTGCTCCTCCCACTACACCTTCGCAAGAGCCAAGCCTTCTCTTCCGGCCTCCTAGCTCTTGGGAGGGACTGCCTAACGGTCTGTCAGGTCCAAAGTTCTAAAAATGTTGGGCAAGGATCTGAATGACTGCGCTATCCGTGCCTCGATGACCTGTGTATGCTTACAATGCGTGTAAGGACACAGCCGGCAGCTCCCTGTGGAACCGCGTGTTTGGCAGAGAAGCTGCTTCTGGTTCAACGAAAGAATTTTTTTTTTTTTTACTGTGGATCTAAACCTCTGGGATAGTTCTAGTTTCCTGTTTTTTTTTTTAAAGATTTATTTTTATTATTTTTTCATTGGAAAGGCGGATATACAGAGAGGAGAGACAGAGAGGAAGATCTTCCGTCCGATGATTCACTCCCCAAGTGAGCGCAACAGACCGATACTATGCCGATCCGAAGCCAGGAGCCTCTTCCGGGTCTCCCACGCGGGTGCAGGGTCCCAAAGCTTTGGGCCGTCCTCGACTGCCTTCCCGGGCCACTGGCAGGGAGCTGGAAGGGAAATGGGGCTGCCGGGATTAGAACCGGCGCCCATATGGGATCCCGGGCGTGCAAGGTGAGGACTTAACCACTTGCGCCACCGCACCGGGCCCTCTAGTTTCCTTTAAGTAAAACGCGGGGGTGACTTGAACGTGCACACCCAGTAACACGTCATCAGGCCACAGGGAAAGGAGGTGATGAGTATTGTCTGCCAGAGGAGCAAGATTACTTTCCTAGAGGCTCTCGAGGCGAGCCTTCAGGATTCAGTGTGATTTGTCAAGCTAAGAGGAGATTCCAGAGCCAGAGCCTGCCAGGCTTGGATAGTCGGAGAGGAACTGCCTCCTCTTCCAGACCGCGTCTACCCCGTGCTGTAACCACATGAAACCACCAGAATTGTTGCTTCAACGGGAGCCTTATCCCCTCTTCACCTGGACTCCCCGCGTGTCACACGGGACAGAAGGATGCCGACGGGGCCTCAGCAGCCTTACAGGATGGTTAACGCCAAAGCCCCAAGCGCACGCTGCCAGCACCCGTTAACTGCCGGAGAGGGAGGCCAGCAGCCAGGGGACACTAACCGTGGTGTGGCTGGAAGCCTGGACTCAATGCCACCCAAGCTCTACTCAGTAATTACAGTTCTTGCCACTACCAGCTGTCAGTACGGTAAACCCGTGCCTGCAGGGAGGCACCAACCAGGAACAAACCAGGAAATGGAAATAACGAGGGAGGAGGGAGGTCCTTGGTGCTACTCTAGTAAGGAATGGGCACAAAAAGAAGGGACAACACATTTTTAAAAGGTTGATTTATTTTTATTGGAAAGCCAGAGAGGAGACATATAAAGATCTTACAGTCGCTGGTTTACTCCCCAAAATCTGCAACAGCCAGAGCTGAGCCAATCTGAAGGCAGGGGCTTCTTTTAGGAATGTACGGGGGTGCAGGAGCCCAGACACTTGGGCCGTCCTCCGCGACTCTCCCAGGCCACAGGCTGGCAGGGAGCAGGCGGGACCCGAACCGGCCACAGCGCCCCAAGACACGCTCCTGAAAACAACCACCAGCAAACAAACAAACCCGCCCCAAAACAACCGGCTGATTTAGGCTGGGTGGGAGGCGTGCTGCCCCAGAAAGCCCTAGGGCCGGGGGAATGGCTCGGCATCGCACTCAGGGACCGGCGGCCACTCGGAGCGCGCGTACCAAGTGTTCTTCACCCTTTGGTCCACCCGCAAACAGCCCAGCCAGAAGCAACGCCGACCCCTCAAGTCTCGCCATCACCCCACAGAAGTCTCCTTCCCGGCTTCCCCCGCGGCGCTGGCGCCGTGGCATCACTTCCGGTCGCTGGCGCACGTGGTAGGAAGTGCCGGTGTCAGCGGCCGTCTGTCTCTCGGGCTACGCTGCCCGGAGTTGCCCGGAGTTGCCCCGAGTTGCCCGGAGCTGCCCCGGGCAGCGCCGCCGCCGCCTCCGTCGCCGCCATGGGAGTCCCGGCCTTCTTCCGCTGGCTCAGCCGCAAGTACCCGTCTATCATTGTCAACTGCGTGGAAGAGAAGGTGAGCGGGCGCCGGGCGGCCGTCTCGCGGGAGCCCGGGGCTGCCCGGCGAGCCTAGGCCGCGGTCCTCGGGGCCCCCGGGGGGAGCCTGTGGCGGGAACCCTGCGGAGGACCCCGGCGCCCTGGCTCGCGGGCCGGGCCGTCTCGGGGCTGCCCGCGGAGCGGCGCTTTCCCCGGCCCGCCTTTTCTTTTTCTTTTTTTAATTTCCCGGAAGGCCCCGCCCACGGCTTTGTTTCCTCCCGGGACCGCGCAGTTTTGGGGTTCTCGCCGGGAGGGCACCCGGCGGACGGGGACTGTCCGGCCGCCGAGTGGACGCGGGTGCCGATCCGCCATGGACGCCCGAGGCGGCCGGCTGGTCGACCTGGCGGTGTGTGCGGGTGCTCGGTCGGCTCTCGGGGCGCCCGAGGCCAGGGGCCCCGCGTGACCCCGCTGCCCAGCCCGCTGGGCGGCTCCGGAGCGCTGGGTTTTCTAACTCTTGCTGGTGGTTTTGTCTCCCGACTTGTGTATCCTAACTTGGGCTTCCTGAATCGGACAGAGCTCTTGAGGGAGCTGCTCCCCTCTTCTGGCGTCTCCTTGTGACACCCTCTTTTGCACAAATTGGCCAGAGAAACTGGATATTTAAAAAAAAAAAACTTGGTGGGTCCTTGCCCAAAGAGAAAGCGGAAGCCTAATGTGGATGTTGTGCTATCCAATCCCTGTTTTTTTGGTTTGTTTTTAACGACAAACTTAAGTTTCCTGTTGAAGAATTTAAGTTAGCCTTTTCACTGTACCTGTTGCACACCTTCCCGGCCCGTTTCTCCGTTTCTCTACTGCTTTCTTTCTTGTCTAAATTACTTGATGCGTCAGTTATGTGCTTACCTGTTGAACTTAAATCCCAGTAGAGGATGCAGGCCCTTATTCAGCTCACCCGTCTTTCTAATACAATAAGTAGCTTTTTATTTCTTCTCTTGGTGTGTCTGTGGATTGTGCAAAGCCCTGCTTTGAGAGGGTGATGTGCCTTGCCCACACTGCTTGTCTGCCCGGTCACCTGTTGTAAATCGTTGGCATCCAGTTAAGTTTGGCGGGGCTTTGTGCAGATTGGCTGTCAGCTGTGCGAAGCGAGGTGCTGTGATTGTTGTCGCCATGGTGATTCCGGTGCTGCCCTTTTCTCCTGTCCCTTTGCTGTGGCCTTTTGCCCACTTGACACCTTTCCGCATTCTAGTTGTGTTTTCTCTCCTTCTTACAAGTTCTCTGTGTCTTTATTTCTCTTACACTTAGTCTGGTAATTTTATAGACTTGCTGATAAGTTTCCTTTAAAAAATGTTTTTTGTCTGAGTCATCCTTGTAACAAAGTAGGCTAAACCTCGGCCTGCCATACCTGCATCCCATGTGGTCACTGGTCTGTCCTGGCTGCTGTGCTTCCCGTCCAACTCCTTGATTTAGGCTTGGGAAGGCAGCTGAGGATGGCCCCGGAGCCTTGGGACTCTAGACCCACAGGGGAGGCAGGGAAGAAGCTCCTGGCTTCAGATCTGCTCAGTTCTGGCTTGGCAACTATTTGGGGAGTTGGCCAGGCAATGGAAGATCTCTCTGTCTCCTCTGTGTAACTTACCTTTCAAATAGAAATAGAATAAATCTTGAATTTCTTTTTTTAGTGACACTGTCTTCCAGCATTCTCTTCCCTGGCTTACCTCCTTCCTTTGTTTCTCATTCTGAGTTGACTTTTTAAGAAATGTTGTTTCAGAGGCTTGCTTTCTGGCTCTTTCGGTGGCTTCAGATGCTTCCATTCTGCCCTGATACACAGGAATGATCATTAATTAGCTAATTAGGAATGTAGTTCAAATATAAAGAAATGCTCCCACCCCAAGATTTTCTGAAATGCGGAGAGAGCGAGCAGTGGAGAGGCAGAGATCTTCCATCTGCTGGTTCACTTTCCAGATTGCTGGAGCAGCCAGGGTTAGGCTGTGCTGAAACTAGGAGTCTGGAAATGTCTGTGTGTCCCTTATGGCTGCAGACACCCTTGGAATTGGACCATCTTCCATTGCTTTCCCATGGGCTTTAGCAAGAAGCTGGCTGGAAAGTGGAGCCGTCAGGACTTGAACCCTGCCCATATAGGATGCTGGCATCGCAGGTGGTGCTTAACCATTATTGCCACAACACCAGCTGCTAGCTGCTGGCTTAAAAAATTTTTTTTTAATCAGCTAGTGTTATTCATAACAAGTTCAATGAGCCTGTGACTTGTTCATTTAATTCATGATTAAATATATTCAATGCCTGCAGTTACCATACCAGAAGCTCCTATTTTGATCACAATTTCGAATGAAAACTTGCTGGAACCACATGACTACTATTTTCATTGATAATATCACTGGTGGGGTAAGAGAAACACGAAAGGGTTGAGTAACCAGTCAGAGCATTTGTGGGAAGTTCATGCTCTCAATTGTTAACGATCCTTCTATTTTCATTCTTTTGTGTCATCAGGTTTTCAATCTGAAGTTTAAAAGGTATTTTCCTTGAAGTCGCACATTTTCATGGTTATGCATGTAGGTACAGATTTGAAGTCTAGAATCTAATGGCTTTTAGTTTCAGACACTGCTTCATGATTTCTTGACTTTTTTTTTTTTACCCCTTTCCTTCGTAAACTTGTTGTCCTCCTAGACTGGTTTACTTGTTTTCATTGACAAATTTATTTCAGAGATAGAGAAAGAGAGATCTTCTGTGTGCTAGTTGCTTCTCAAATGCCCACGCAGCATTTGAGTGGGCCTGGCTAGAGCAGAAGCGTAAAACTAACCGGCCCAGCTGCAGCTCCAGGGCCGCTGGTCCATTGCTGCTCCCTCCGTGGGTTGGTGAGAAGGGGAACCTGCAGGGGCGCTGGGACTGGCCCTAGCCTGGGACGAGGGGAAGACCTACCAAGGAGGAGTCTTTTATTATTATTTTTAGTGGAAAAGCAGATCAGATTTAGAGAAGGAGAGACAGAAAGACCTTCCATCTGCTGGTTCACTCCTCAAAAGACCGCAGTGACCGGAGTTGAGCTGATCCAAATGTAGGAGCCAGGAGCTTCTTCTGAGTCTTGCATTTGGGTGCAGGGGCCCAAGGCTTTGGCCATTCGTTACTGCTTGGCTGACAAGCAGTTTCTGTTGCCTTCCCTTTGCCTGGTGTGTGAATTTTAGGTATTTATTTATTTATGTCTATATATGTGTATTTATTTTATTATGTCTATATTTGGAATATTTTGTTGGAAAAGGGTGTTTTAGCTAATATGTAGTATAGCAGCTTAGGTTACTGAGCCCCCCTGGCCTCCATGTGTTGTTATTTGTTTCCTGGCTACATTGTTCTAGTGGAATGTGTTTCCCCATTGTTGAGTCAGGAGTTTCGGGAGTTCCAGTGTGGGCATTTAGCAGTTAACAGTGGTACCAGCAGGGCTCGCTTCCTCTGCCGGGAAGCTGTTGAACTTCAGCAGTGTGTCCCTTCGGCAAGGCCCTGGAGCATGTTTCTCTTCAGATTGGTTTGTAAGGTCAGTGTTGGGCGTTTGTGCCCATCTGCACACTGGAGGGCTGCTCCTAGCTGACTAATTCTTCGGTTTTTTTCTACGAACCAGTTAGCCTGCAAACCTCCCACTTGCCGCTTCACACAGCTTTTAGCTATGTTGAGGAATGCCTTTAGGCTTCAACCTTGCTCTGCTTTTCGCAATTGGAACTCACTCCTACATACTTATATATGTTTTCGTGATTAGGTTGTTGTCTGAGAGTGAGTTCCAAAGACTTTAAATGTTTGTTTTTTAAGTGGATTTCACCAGTTTTGTTGGGTGGCTGATCAGTCTGGAGTCCTTGCCATATGGAACTTGGTCTTTGGTGAGCTTTGATGCTTTAGAACAGGGGAACCAATTTCACACATCTAGAAGTATGCTCCATAGTACTTGTCTGAGTCTTTGGCACATAACCCATTGAATCTGGTGAAATTGCAATTAATTAGCTGGATGGACTGTGAAGTTGTTTTACTGCAGAATAGAATAATCCTTGAGTAAGAAGCCCGTAGAAGAGTACTACTTGCACTTTAAGTACTCCATACATGTTAATGATGGTTATCAGTCCTTGTTCACCAGCACTGTATAAATGAAGATCTAATAGCCATACAATTAAAAAATACAGATCGTGCGCTAGCATTCAAGTGGCAGCTATGTCAGAATGGTAGCTCAACTTTTAGGCAAAGATATAGTAATTTTCATTAACCTTTTGGTTATTCTCCCCCAGAATATTATCCATACTTTTTTAAAGATTTGTTTACTTTTATTAGAAAGTCAGATATACAGAGAGGGGGAGAGACAGAGAGGAAAATTTTCTATCCGTTGATTTACTCTCCAACTGGCTACAGCGGCTAGAGCTGAGCTCATCTGAAGCCAGGAGCCAGGAACTTCTTCTGGGTCTCCTATGTGGTTACCTATACTTTTAAGCAGTGCTTTTTAGTTGTTCCAGGCTGTTTTAAGGGAAATTTAAAAGTTGAAAGTTTTCAACTTGATGGGAAGGAGAAAATACCATGTGAGGAGGTACGAAAGCACAGCATTTAAGTACTGTCTGTGTTTTGACATCTGTTGAGGGCTTTGGAATCTTTATGTTTTTGTGTTATCTTTGCTTCTTCAAAGACTTTATTTATCTTTAATTTTTTAGCATCTTTCTGTGTAAAAATATCCGGACGCCTATTTGGGATGTGTAGTTCCTTTCCCGTGGAGCAGTCGAGCGTGCTTTGTGCTAGACACGACTGCCTTGGCTGGCAGCCTTCTCAGTAGAGGTGTTTTCTGTTTCTCCCAGGAATTTCTAGCTTTTTAATCCAGGTCCCCACATTCTTTGGGAATGCCGGCTTTAAGTTGCCTGAGATCTGTTCCGAGAGAGTGGGGGAGGAGTGAGAGCAGCTGCCCCTGCAGCTGCTGGACTGTCCAGAGGCGGTTGCTGGAGCCCCTCCCTGGTGGAGCCCTCCCTTGCTTGGCCCTGTCTGGTGGCTCACCTGCTCTCCCAGGCTGCAGCTGCTGCTGCACGCCATCTTTTGCCAGAACTGTTGATTCCCTTATGATTTTTCAACTGGCAAAGGTTATATCTTCCGGTTCCCACCATAGTTATGCAATTATTTTTGTTTGTTTATTGAGTCTTTCATGTGGTTTTGGGATAGAAAAGGAAAACTGAAGTGTGTGCTCAAATGTGTCATCTGGGGAACCCCAAAATAATGAAATGTTATTATTATCTGACATAAATTGGTTTTAAGGCTCAAGATAGCTCTCATTCCAGCTGCCTTTTGATTGATTAACGATTCCTCTTTAATCCAGTAGGCAGCACATTGGTATAGTGTTTCACAAGGCTTTTGAGGAATGAATTGTTTTGTTGAGCATGAAAATATCTTTTTAAAGCAAGTCTAAATTTACACAGTAAAGTATATAATACATCTACAGTACTCTTGAGGGGAAAATGTGTTAAGTTCTCTTAATTGGAATGTTTAGAGCTCTGTCTCAAAATTAGGACCCACCTATGCATCTTCCTTTCTGAGTAGTGGAAGCAGAAATTCCCTTGAGCCACACTCGATATTTCTTGAAGAACTGTAATATACCCAAGGCTGTACTAGAAACTAGAGCAGGGAGTGGATTGCTAGTTACCTTTAGTGTTTGTAAGTAGAGTTCTATTGGATGGCACACAAAAAAATGAATCTTGATCTTCCTGAGAGGACCTAGGGCTATAGGGGTTAGCTGGAGAGGTAGTGAACTTGCCCTTGTGGCTTTGGAGGTGATAGTGTTGTCTTCTCCCATAGATGCTCAGAATTAGTCTCCTGGTTTCTCTTCTACTCACTCTGCCTTCTGCCTCTGGTAATCCTCTTTCCTAATTTGCAGCATATGTGTACAGAACAATGCCTAATGGCTTCTTTTCTGTCCCTTAAATCCCGTTTAGTGTTTTCCTCTCCATCCTCCCATCCCTCAAATAAGAAGTGAGGCCTGGTCTCATTCTTCCCTCTCTCTCAAAGATAATAGTTTATTCTCCTGAAATCTGTGTCCATTGTTTCCTCGCTTTGCTCTGTGCTTCCATTGCGTGTGTGTTTACCCTGACAGGGCTCTGTGTGCCTTGTAGTTCCTGGGCAGTCAGGCCTCATCGGGATTGATCGCTAATTCAGGTCTCAACTGCCTCACATTCCGGTGTCAGACTTATCATAGTTTATTGCTCATTTTCTCCTTGATGACCTTTTAATTTTTTATTTATTATTTTTATGGGAAAGGCAAATTTCCAGAAAGAGAGGGGAGACAGAGAGGAAGGTCTTCCATCTGCTGATTCACTTCCCAAATGGCTGCTAAGGCCAAAGCTGAGCCAGCCCAAAGCCAGGAGCCAGTAGTTTCTTCTGGGTCTCCCATGTGGGTGCAGGGTCCCAAAGTTATGGACCATCCTTGACTGCTCTCCCAGGTCACAAGCAGGGAGCTGAGCTGGAAGGGAAGTGGATCAGCTGGGAAAGGAGCTGGCACCCATATGGAAAGCTGTTGCATGCAAGGCAAGGATTTAACCACTTGGCCACCAAGCCTGGTGGGTTCCCCTTGATGGTCTTAAATTGAACTTTCTTTTTTTAAATTTATATATTAAGAATTTTTTTTAAATTGATTTGAGAGTGCCATAGAGCCATCCACTGGCTCATGTTCCAAATAGATGCAGAAACTAGGGCCAGGCCAGTCTGCAGGCAGGAGCCAGAAACTTCATCCTGATCACCCTTGTGGGTGACAGGGGCCCAAGTGTCCAGACCATTCTCTGATGCGTTTCCAGGTGCTTTAGCAGGATCTGAATCAGTAGCGGAGAAAGCAAGACTCAAAGTAGCACCCACATGGCATGCCAATGTCACAGGTGTTGGCTTCATGTGCTGTGCTGTGGCCCTAGCTCCTGAGCTTTGAGGAGTTTAGTAGTTTATTGAGGTATGCTACATATATCGTATATTGAACAGTGTGTGTACAGTTTAACAACCATCAACCCTTGCCCAATTTTAGAACATTTGTCACTTCTCAGAACCAGTGTTGTACCCGTTAACAGTCACATTCCATCTGTACTTTCAGCCTAAATAAACTACTGATATACTTTTTGTGTCTAGATTTGTCTGTCCTGAACTTTTCACATAAATGGAATTATACAAGGTGATGGTTTTGATTAGCATTTTTCTGTTAACTTATTTTGATTGCCATCCAAGATGTAATGTACATTTTGGGCTTTGAAATTGCTGACCATTGTTTTACTATTGCCTTGTTATTTGGAGAACTGCTTTTTTTTTTTTTTAAGTGGCTTACTATTATATTGGTAAAAAGTGGAATTCATTTTCTTAATCCTTTGCTGAAGCTCGGGAAGAAAGAGAAAAAGGTAATATGATTTATAAAAATTAATGAAAGCCCCATGGGAGTGAATAAGCCCATGCTCTTAAAGAACTCACATATAGTTGAGTTAGAATGATAAATGTTAAAGCTTTTGGAAATGCTACAAGTGAATAAGCAAGATTCTAAGGAAATGCAGGGGAAGAAGAAATGTACACAGTGCTGTGAAGAGAGTGACATTTAATCTGAACCTAGTCTCTAAACCATGAGGGTTTTAGGACATGGGTGTCGGAACATTTGAAAGAAATGTTATGTGGGGCATTGGGAGATGAAAGAGCATTTATAGAAACTTAGGAAATTGAGTGAGCCTCAACAGTTTTCTGCCAGGATAGGAGACTAAGCATCCAAGTTAGTCAGGCAGCACCTGCTGTGGAACTCATTGCAAAAATTTTGGGAAGAGGGAAGTGCACAAAGTTTAAGTTTTGGAAAGGGAGCTCTTAGGTCTGAAGTGTGTGCAGGAGACAGCAGAGTTAAGTTAGAGCAACCACATAGAGGTGGCCGTGATTGTTGTAGGTGGGAGACGATAACCCGAAGTTGTTCCTGGTAGTGGAAATGAAAGGAGATGGGGTGGATGGGCATTGTTAAGGTCCAGTTTATAGGACTTACTGATGTGGGTGGTGAGGGAAATTAATTCTAAGGTGATTCCAGTAACCCGTCATTTGAATGATTTGGGATATTAGTGAACATCCCCCATAGTGTCAGAATTAACTTGTGTTGTTCCAAGACATTTGCTTTCTGTAGGTAAAATATCTGCTTCATGTTGCTTTAAAGAATAAAATATCTTAAAATCTGAAGATTCCTTGAAGTGTTTTATTTCCAGTTCAGATATGAAACATAGGTTAGGTTCTTACTGAACCTAGGATCTGTCATTTTAAGATTTGAACAATCAAACTACTACTAATTATCACTTCCTCATAGCCAAAAGAATGCAATGGTGTAAAGATTCCAGTTGATGCCAGTAAACCTAATCCAAATGATGTGGAGTTTGATAATCTGTATTTGGATATGAATGGGATCATCCACCCCTGTACTCATCCAGAGGACAAGTACGTAGCCTGTTTCTGTCACTGATACCACACATCACAGAGGAAGTACTGGGTTGTGTTACATTGTCTGTTTATCATTGTAGACCAGCACCGAAAAACGAAGATGAAATGATGGTTGCAATTTTTGAGTACATTGACAGGCTTTTCAATATTGTAAGACCAAGAAGGCTTCTCTACATGGCTATAGATGGAGTGGTAAGTGCTAAGGATTAACTGAGAAACCTCCATTACTATTTGTACTGTGTCACTTAAAAATGAAAATGGTTGTTAGTGGGAGTCATTCTTTTTTGGGGGGGCGGGGGAAGTCATTCTTCATTCATCTAAACATTTCCTTGGGGTTGTATGAGACAGGTGCAGTGGGAAAGGCCTTCCGGATTTCCTAGAGTACCAGGTAAATGTTCTTCCCTTGGGTCACACCGATGTATATGGGCAACTGCAGGTGGATTGGAATGACATGTTTGACATCTCACTTGAGCCTTCGGCAGGATGCTGGATTGAAAGAGTAGTGGGAACTCGATCTGTTGCCCACACGGATGTTGGATGTTGGTGGTTTAATCTGCTCTGTCACAATGTTAGCCCCCACCCTTGAGGTTCTTGTTCCAAATTTAACTTCTGAAGATACAGTGTCTATTATGAAAGAATTGTTAGACATATTTCTTACCTTGCTCTTTAGTGAGCTAAGTCTCTTCAGGTGTGTTTGTGAATATTTTGGCTGGTATTGTGACCTTTTTCTTAAGATTTATTTTATTTTTATTGCAAAATTAGATAATATAGAGAGGAAGAGAGACAGAGAGAAAGATCTTCTGCCCAATGATTCACTCCACAAGTGACTGCAACAGCTGCAGCTTAGCCGATCCAAAGCCAGGAGCCAGGAGCTGTTTTCCCAGGTCACAGGCAGGGAGCTGGATGGGAAACGTGGTTGCCGGGATTAGGACTGGTGCCCATATAGGATCCTGGTGCATTCAATGCGAGGTATTTAGCTGCTAGGCTTCGTGTGACTTTTAATACATGCTTTCAGGCACCACGTGCTAAAATGAACCAGCAGCGTTCAAGGAGGTTTAGAGCATCGAAAGAAGGAATGGAGGCAGCTATCGAGAAGCAGCGAGTCCGGGAGGAAATACTGGCGAAAGGTAAAGACTGTCTTAGTTGGACTTTTTACAAGATACGTGCAGAAAAGCAAGGGTTACGACTTACAAAAAGGTAGGATTTTAATTAAGAATCCCAAAATATCTCCGAAAGGTTATGTTCAGTGTTAGAAAAGTAGAATCTTTCATTTCATTTTACACTGTTTTAAAATTTTTTATTCAATTTTCAAAATTAATTATTTTTTAATTTAAAAAATTCGGAGTTGCAGAGAGAGGGAAAAAAGGCAAAGAGAGAGCTGGGCTGGGCCGAAGCCAAGGAGCCAGAAACTTCATCCAGATCTCTCTCAAACAGGTACAGGGACCCAAACACATGTGCTTTCTTTTGCTGCTTCTGGCAGGAACGTTTTAGTAAAGGAGCCGGAGTGAAAGAGGAAAAGCCAGGACATGTACTGGTGCTTGTGTAGGGTGTCAGGTGGCATTTTTTTTTCTAAAGATTCATTTATTTTGATTGGAAAGTCAGATATAAAGAGAGGAGAAGAGATAGAAAGATTTGCATCTGCTGACTCACTTCCCAAGTGGCTGCAATGGCCAAAATTGAGATGATCCAAAGCCAGGAGCCAGGACCTTCTTCCGGGTCTCCCACATGGGCATAGGGTCCCAAGGTTTTGGGCTGTCCTTGACTGCGTTTCCAGACCATAGCAGGGAGCAGGATGGGAAGTGTGGTTGCCAGGATATGAACTAGCGCCCACATGGGATGCCAGCATGCAAAGTGAGCACTTAAGCCGCTAGGCTACCATGTTGGGCCAAGGGGCAGCGTTCTTATCTCCAAGCCTCAATACCAGCTCTGGATTCTTGCCACCTGCTAATAAATAAGCTTGTTTTTTTTTTCTCTTTTCTTTTCTTTTTTTTTTAGATTTGTTTTATTTTTATTTGGAAAGTGGAGTTACATAGGGAGAAGATGAGACAGAAGGAAAAGGATCTCCCATCTGCTGGTTCGCTCCCGCAGATGGCTACAATGGCCAGAGCTGGGCCAGTCTGAAGCCAGGAATTTCTTTCAGGTCTCCCACATGGGTGCAGAGTCCCAAGGAATTGAGTGTCCTCCTCTGCTTTTTCAGGCCACACATATACACAAATAACACTTGTTATTTTAATTTGCTGGAAATATGTAGGTGTGTTGTTATGTTGACTGCAGCTTGCAAAGAAGACATAAAATCTCTTTATGAGAATGTTTTTGATTTTAAGGATGTCTTCAAAGAAAATGTTATATATTTCATCTTGAAAAACAGCTAGTTAGTGATATATAGGGAAAAAAATCAGGTTTTTATTTTCTACCAGCTGATAATTTTATCTCATCAAATAAAGCTGTGATAAACTGTTATGAAATTAAAACTCATAAGCTATGTGTGTGTGTGTGTGTGTGTGTGTGTGTATGTATCTATGTGTTAACACTTAATTTAAATTTGGGGCAAGTAATTTGTTATCTTTTCCAAAGAAAGAACAGTATTCATTAGGTAGGAAATTTTAGCTTTTTTTTATTTGAAATTGAAATTGTTATTGTTTTCTTAGTTTAATGTTGAGTAGTTGACTCACGTTTTTATGTAAGACCAAAACATTACCCTTTTTTTTTGTAGGTGGCTATCTTCCTCCAGAAGAGATCAAAGAAAGGTTTGACAGCAACTGTATTACACCAGTAAGTAGTCACTTACTTTCCTAGCTATTGCTAACTCTTAAATAATAGGTTAATTTATTTCCTTCTGTCATTTTTAGGGAACTGAGTTCATGGACAATCTTGCTAAATGCCTTCGCTATTACATAGCAGATCGCTTAAATAATAACCCTGGGTGGAAGAATTTGACAGTAAGTTTCACATTTTGGTACTTCACAAAGATAGGGTGATCATTTGAGGCTGCACTTTGATATGACTGATATTATTTACCTTTTTTCCCCCCATAAAAAGTGTTAGTTGACTGTCAGAGAAAAGAGAAGCCTCCAGGATTATTTGAAATGGGACACCTTGGTTGATGAGGTTTTTTGTACCTGAATTTTCTTGCAATGCCAATTTTGTTCTCTTAGTATCACTGTGAAGCCACAAAATAGGATTCATAATTTTTAACATAGATAGGTATGAATGTAATATTTAAGTAGAAATTCCTGTTATTTGGTATCAAGATAAAGCAATATATCTGCCTTTAAAATGCTTGTGTGTTAATAAGAACTAAAGAACAACATAATTGTGTTTTAGGTTTATAATCCCGTTTCCCTATTAATAAGCTAGGGTAAATTGTATTTAATGAATATGTTTTATTGCTTATTGAGCAGTAGTGAAACTAGTAACAGTTTGTGATTATCAGTTTTTCTAATGTCTGGTGTGATCCAAATAGTTCCTTCATTCCTGTTTCATGTAGTAAATTGATCAGTGAAGTGGTTTTAGTGTCTCACACACACATTATTTAGAACTTTTTAGATGTCTAGTTATTTTGATTCTTGTACTGATAGAAAATTGGAGGCGAGATGAGAGTGTTGAAACTTGCTTTTCACTAGGTTATTTTGTCGGATGCTAGTGCTCCTGGTGAAGGAGAACATAAAATCATGGATTACATTAGAAGACAAAGAGGTAAGACTCAGAGTGTGTGATTATATATGTCTGTTAAAGAAGAATAAACCAAAAACAGATAATGTGTTGGTGAGATGTGATGTTCCTGTGGTATATTGTATATTTACAGTAATGTGTGTTTCTCCTCTTAGCCCAGCCCAACCATGACCCAAATACTCACCATTGTTTATGTGGAGCTGATGGTAAGTTTCTTCTTTGAGTTGTTTTTGTTTTTGAGTAAGGTGCAGCACATTAATGGGTTGATGTGTAGCAATGGATCATTCATAAGATGTGTGAGAATTCTGAAATGCCTTTTTTATCTCATACGTTAGAGAAGAAACTAATATTGAGTTGCTGCTTAATCTGGGATCAATGATTGCCTTTTCTTATTTGACCTTCACGTTTTTCAACCCTGTGGTACAGCTGAAGGTACCACTTGTTTCATCCTGAGAGGTGTCTGGGAGGCAGAGAAGTGCTCGAAGGCTTAGGCCTGTTGGCTTTGCTGTCTCTTTTGTGTGCTGATCTGAACCTTTCTTTGCTGGTTATGGGAAGGATCCCCTCAAAGTGCTCACCACTTGGTGTTTTTCTCATTCTTGATTCATAGCTGATCTCATTATGCTTGGCCTTGCTACACATGAACCCAACTTTACCATTATTAGAGAAGAATTCAAGCCAAACAAACCCAAACCGTGTGGTCTTTGTAATCAATTTGGACATGAGGTCAAGGATTGTGAAGGTTTGCCAAGGGAAAAAAAAGGAAAGGTAAGAACTTTGGAATGGTGGCTGCCTCATCTGGAAAAAAAAAATACCCTGTGAAACAGAAATAACAAAAATATACTTTGTTAAATAGGATTAATTATTCAAAACAGCTCATTTTTGAAAGAGAAGTTTAGATTGATCAGGTTTTTGCTTGCTTCCTCTGATGGATGTCTTTTTTTTTTTTTAATGGTATACATCCAAACACTGGGACTTCCCCTTCTCCTCTCCCCACACTGATTCCCTGTATTTTATTACAGTAGTGTAGTCCTTCAGAAAACAGGCATAAGTCCATCGTTTGGCTGTTTAAGTGTATCCTGACATTGTAGGCATGGAGGGTGGCCAAGTCCTACATCCTGTTGCCAAGATACATTTAACAGTTTCATTGAGATTCCATCTTTGATTTGGAAGTAGAGATGTATACTGCATCATTATCTTCACATCTCAATATGACGATAGATGTCTTTTTTAAAGCAGTGTAAGATAAGCCTGCCTTCAAAAGGATGCATACTCATACTTTATATATATCTAACATAGTTTATCGACAAGCTGCTTAGGTCTTGTAATGTATAAATCTGTTACCTATTTCAAATGGTGACTTACTAAAAGGAACTACAAATCAAATGTATTGTACTTCTTGATGCCTTTATTCCCAGTTTCCTTGGTTGTATCCAGTCCTCCTTAATGGTTCTTGAAAGACGATGGTAGTAAGTCCCAGCATAAGTCTCTGAGTGTGTTTTCACACAGAAGGAATAGAGGCATACACATCAAAAGATTTATATTGAGATGTGGGTTAGGGATTAGTGAGCTCCAGTCCTTCAGATTTGACCCATGAGCTAGCCAGGAATGTATTTTACAAGTTTAAGGAGTTTCACAAACTAATGACATAAAATGTAACGCAGACGATGTGCCTCCTGCAAGGATTTAAATAGTTACCATGTGGCTGGTTGCAGAAAAGGTTGGCTGGGCCTTGTTGGCTGGCCCTTGTTCAGGATGTGATTGAATGTATGGATTATTTTGTTTTATTTTAGAAGGGTCTGGCAAGCATTTTTTGATTTAGTGCTTGTGTTATTAAAAATGGATCTTGTTTTATGGGGGAAAAAAACCTTTAAATGTGCTTAGTTGGACAAATTCTAGAGTAGACCTATTCACTCCTCCCTCCGTTCCTGCAGCATGATGAACTTGCTGATAGTCTTCCTTGCGCAGAAGGGGAGTTTATCTTCCTGCGGCTTAATGTCCTTCGTGAGGTATGTGGTCATGGTCCTTGGGATTGGTACTCTAAAGTAGTGTGCCTTTTGGTTGCCTTAATGGCTGCACTCTCTTCTGGATGTAGTATTTGGAACGGGAACTTACCATGGCCAGCCTACCCTTCACATTTGATATTGAGAGGAGTATCGATGACTGGGTCTTCATGTGCTTCTTTGTGGGAAATGACTTTCTTCCTCACTTGCCATCATTAGAGATTAGGTATGTGTATGTATGTGCTTTTTCAAAATACTGTTTTAGCCTTCTTGACTTGACAGATCCACTGGTCCTAATGCATGATGCCTATCTCTTGTGACAGGGAAGGTGCGATTGATCGTTTGGTTAACATATATAAGAATGTGGTACACAAAACTGGGGTAAGTTCACACTTGAATAATTTCAAAACATAAGTGTTTGCTTTTATAAGAAGATCATTTTACATTTATTTTATCACTTACAGGGTTACCTTACAGAAAGTGGTTATGTCAATCTGCAAAGAGTACAGATGATCATGTTAGCAGTTGGTGAAGTTGAGGATAGCATTTTTAAAAAGAGAAAGGATGATGAGGTAAAGTGTTCCTATTGCCGTAGCTAACCTTGCTTCTGTCTCTCATAGGCTTTGATGACCCCGTGATTGTCCTTTTAACCTCTCTGAGTCTGCTCTTCTATCGTTATAGTTATATCAACACTAATGCCATCTGAGTAGTTGCTGCTTTATTAGAGACTGTGATGTTTGTTATATGGACTTGTATATTGTACATTGTTAGAGATGCATTGTAATATTTGCTCTCTGCATAATATTAGGATATTATTCTAAATACCTGTCTAATGAATAGAATGTGAAGTGAGGGTTCTGTGGCTGAAAGAATGCTGGGATTGAGCAACTAACTGCCATGGTTTATAAGAAACACTTTGGAACTCATATCGTAGAAGCAGAGTGTCAGGAGACTGGGTGGGATCGTCTCAGCTGGGGCAGAGGTAGGAACATATAGAATCTGTCGGGGGCTGTAGCTCTTACGTAGGAAGGAAATCAAATGACAGCACTGTGGAGGTGAAGACTGTGGCAGTTGGATGCTTAGGTGTCCAGGATTCTGGCTTGGGCAGGGGTATTTTCCAGTATCACTGAGCTAATAAGCACTATCGGTGAATAAGCTGGGATGGGGGCAAGGTGGAGACTTGAGTTTCATTTTGGAATTGTTTAGTTGGAGGGGTTGTGCAGACACCAGAGAGAAGTCTGTTAAGCTGTTAGGTGAATGTCTGTGAAGATTGAGTAGAAGACTTTAGAGAAAGGATTTGAGAATGATTGTCTACTACGAGGTATTTTAAACCCTGAGTATGGGCTTTAATTCCTTATACAGAGTGCATATTCTGTCCATCAGAACCCTTGGAGAAAAAAGAGAAGAAAGTTCTAGATGAAAGGAAGTCCTAAGAGGAAGGAAGCCATTGGTGCTCTTTGAGGGATCAGTACGATGGGCAAGCACCTGCTGGTGGCCAGGTGTGGGATCCTGGGAACTGATGGGAGGAGAGGAGGTGCCTGAAGGCAGACTGGGGGAATGGACAAGGTGAGGGGTCATAGCTTCTTTGAGACACTGAAGGAAGAAATCCTTTCAGAATCTGGCTTCATTAAAAACTCAAGTGACTATTTTAAGCAAATAGCAACACAATAATATGGCTACATTGCCTCATGATCTCTTGACATTAAATCTTGCCATTGAATCTGACAAGACTGTTTTACTGAATTTTGTGTATTATAGTTAATGATCTCTCATTTTTAGAACTTCAGGCATTATTTTACATAATAGTGAGTTGACTGCATTCTTTTCAGAAGCCTTTGGTATTTAGGTTATTTTTTGCTGTTGTGATGGCAAGAATTTTCACATATAAAATTAAAGTTACAGAAGAGTTACCATTGGGTATATTGAATGTTGACTGGAATGGCCGTTTTTAATGAAGTGTATAGGTGCAATGCCTTCACCTGTGACCTGCTGCCATTTAGACCTAACACAACACTATATGCACTATGTGC
This sequence comes from Ochotona curzoniae, assembly GCF_017591425.1. Classification (NCBI taxonomy): domain Eukaryota; kingdom Metazoa; phylum Chordata; class Mammalia; order Lagomorpha; family Ochotonidae; genus Ochotona; species Ochotona curzoniae. The sequence continues at coordinate 27,750 of NW_024466741.1, forward strand.
TACCTGGAATAAAAGCCACATGTTAGCAGAAGTTCTGGAATGTGGCTTTAGCCAGCTCCGTATCATTGAATATTGATGATTTGTTCATAGTAGAGGGAGGAACATGGGCCTTGGTGGATGCCCTTGTATTTAATGGGGTTTTTAGCTGACATGGCAGGAAGGAAATTTCAGCCAGTGACTCTTCTGCTGTTCCCAAAGCTGTATGATACCCTTTAGTCTGATAGGCCATGAAAGGAAGCCCAGATAAAAAATTCAATTGAACGTTTCTAGGTGTGTATGTTTTTTGGTGAGGTATGTCTGGTATTTGACAGGTGTCCAATGTAGTTCAGAGTAAAAATAATTGAAGATCACTAAGCTCATCCAGAGAGCCTGAGGTGCTGTTACCACTCTTTTTTTTTTTCCCAGCAGGTTCATTTTTTTGTTTACTCGTTTGTTTAAAAAAGGTAGATTTACAAAGAGAAGGAGAGAGAAAAGATCTTCTGGCCACTGATTCATTCCCAAGTGGCTGCAATGGTTGGAGATGAGCTGATCCAAAGCAAGGAGTTTCTTTGGGGTCTCCCATTCAGGTTCAGGGTACCAAGGCTTTGGGCCATCCTCAACTGTTTTCCTAGGCCATAAGCTGGGAACTGGATGGGAAGAGGAGCAGCCCAGACACAAACTGGCGCCTGTATGTGGTTCTGGCAGTTTCAAGGCTATTGCTTTGGGCCATTCTGCCGTTCTTAGAAAAATGTATTTAGCATACCAGCAGTATAGGTGATAGATAAGGAATAAATCAATATTTGTTAAAATGAGTAGGTAAACTAGAAGTACTTTTTGGTTTTTGAGCTTTTGATATTTGCCTTTTTTTTTTTTTACAAATGTTCTTTTATTCATTAACTGTTAAGTATTTACATTGTACCAGGTAGAACACTTTCTGAGTGCTAGTGACACAGTCAGAAAAAGGTGGAAATTCCTGGCCTCATGAAGCTTCCACCCTCCCTGTGAAGTTGACAGTCAGCCTTGTAACATTTACAAGCGGATGAGGAAATACATGGGAAGGTTCTGGGGGAGTGGCCATTCTTGAACTAGTCACCAGATAAGACAGCTGATTTTGAATGAAGCCCTGCAGGATGTGATTGAATAGCCATATAAGATGACCATTTCACAGGGAGGGAACAGTCAGTGCCAGGTCTGTCGAGCCAAGGTGTTCACAGAAGAGCACTGTGCCAGGATGGCAAGGGCAGAGAGGCAGGGGAAAGCAGTCAGAGATCAGCTCAAAGATGACAGAGGGTCATGTGGGACAGGTTCCTGTAGGTCAGTATGGACGGCAGCTTTCCTCTGCATCATTGGAGGTGGCGAGTCCAAGAGTGACAAGATCTACACAAAAGGCTCACTCCAGCCGTGGAGGTTGTACAGAGGCAGAGGTGCATTCAGGCCTCATGGTCATAATCTAAGGACTGGGGCCAGGAACAACAGAAAGAAAGCTGGGTTCTGAAGGTGCAGTTAGTTAATGGATTAAATACAGTGTGTGAGAGAAGGAAAAATGTCAAGAATGATTCTAGGGCATTTTATCGAAGTGGCCAAAGATTGTTCTGAGAAAGGTGGTGGGAGATGCAGAGGTGTGGATTCAGGGGGGTTACTTTTCGGACTAGTTTGAGGTATCCAAGTAGAGAAAGTGAGGAGAGGCCCTGCTTAGGGAGGAGTTAGCATGTAGAGGTGGGTGGTGTTTAGAGGTCTGTGATGATTGCCCTGGGAGGAGAGAAGTGTCGAGAGGACCAAGGATGGGCCCAAGGGAGTACTGACTTTAAGAAGTCTGGGAGTGGCGTGAAGGCAGGAAGCAAGAGGAGAGGCCCGGAGGGAAGCCCAGGTGAGTGTAGTGTCCTGGAAGCCAAATGGAGAGTGTGACTGATGGAGAACCTCACGGTCAGACAGGGACTGAGCACTAAGTGATGGATTTTGAAATTTGAACGACCAGACAAGTTTCTTTGAAGATGGGGACAAAAGCTTGACTAAATAAATAAATGAATAGTTTCCACATTATTGGAAGTTTGAAAATAGTTACTGAAGTCCCATTCCAGAGAAACAGCCCCTATCCTTGTAGAAAATAGTGATTTCAGGTCTTGTTGTGGTTGGAAGCACAGCTAGCAGGGTGGCTGTCAGTGTGTTTCCTGCTGGTCCCTATTCTGGGCCCTGGCGGCATCCAGCATCCCTAGCTGTTGTTTTCAGCGTCATCAAATGACGTTGGGTATGGGATGCCTTTGAGTGGGTCAGTGCTAGTGGGGAGCAGGCCCCGCTGAAGAAGCTGCTTAGTTGAGATCATGACTACATGTTGAAAACGAGTAGAGGGTAAGGGTAGCTGTAGACTGGATGCTTCCTGATGAATTGAATTGGTGGAGAGGAAGCAGTGTGTGTGTCGCCATTAGACGGACTTGTTGGAAGCTAGGAATGTCATGTTTGGGTAGAATTTCCTTTTCTCTGTCTTGTGTCACGCCTATGACAGTTAGGACCTGTCATGTACTTTAAAGAGCATTATTACTAAATTGTCTTGTTTATTTTTTAAAGATTGTTTTACTTATTATGGCTAAATGTAAGGATTCTTTAATTCCTTTTTTTTTTTTTTTTTTAAATTTGTACCTTCTCTGTATTGACAGGCTGTTTGCTCCAGGGTAAAAACTAAGGGTGTTTCTAATGGGTTTTCCTGAAACGATGTCAGAATCTTTCTGTAAAAAATTAAGAACAGTCAAATTGTATCTAAGCTCGATCTCTGCCTAAAGTCTTGCTAGACAGCACTCTGAGCTTGTAGATTATTCCCCAGCACTGTGTCCAGGTCTCTGGGATCATGCTTTAAAATGTAAATTGTCTCCCAAATCATTCCCAGTTATGTTTAACTCTCACGTTTTTGTATAATTGTTTGACAGAATGTATGGATTTTATACTTTTAGGACAGTTTTAGAAGACGACAGAAAGAAAAAAGGAAGAGGATGAAGGTGAGTTTTAGTGAAGTTTGAGAGTGACAGTTTGTGAGGCTGCAGTCCCATCCAGTAGCTCTTCCTCATCCAGCAGGAGTTGACACGTGCCCATCCAGTTGCCGTCTGACCTGGTGAACTGGTGTGACTGGCGTTGAGCTCTTGAGTTTGAAGGGATCCCCTTGATGGACAGGTGGCTCTTAGCTATTTGAATTGTTTACAACAATCACATCTTGTTCTTGTAAGAAAAGCAGTGAACTCTGTGTGTCCTTTTGGATTTGCTGTACATCTGTCAGGTTAGTCTTCCTGAATGATGACACTGAACTTTGTTGTTTGCTATGAAATGACCAGATCCCTTAATCCCCTCAGCATCCAGTTCTACCTACGTGGTGATCTGGCTGAGTTTCAGCCTTTGAGCTTGGCCTGTCCATCTTTCCAATGTACCTGTCCATGCTGACTCTCGCCTTCATTGGGTTCCTCCAGATGAGCTACCGACTGGCAGCTCACAGGTTTTACTTACAGTATCAGAGGGCAAGCAGTCTTAACTGCTGTTTCCTACCGGTTGTTATTTGCTTTCTTGTTTAATTGTGTAATTGTTGTTTTGAACTTTTCTATTTGATTTTAAAACGCATAGATTGTAGAGACTGCCTTTTGTTGCATTTTATTTAATTGGACAATTTGAGGGAAGAAATGGGAAGAGAGAAAATGATTTATTACAGATAGGTTCGCAACCAGTTATATAAAGAGGACCATAATTTAATATTTATTATGTATTATTTTCTTTTAGCTAATACATGTTTTATCAGTCAGCCGTAACTGTCACCTATTGAGGATAATAGCTCTACTTAATTGGAAGTAAAGAGTTAAATTCTAGGAAGAGTAAATCATGAAAGCTAAAATTAAGTCAAACTTGATTTTTTTAGCCTTAATTATTTGCCTAGATTGGTGTCTTGAGTATTTTTGCAATTGTAGAAAAACATTGAATTATCAGCATAACGAGGGAGAAATCAGTTCTCTATGCCCTTCTAGGGCAGTGGACTCTGTATTTTTAGGACAGAATTTTTTTAAGTATTACAGATTGTTTTTTACAGAGAAGAAATTACTCTCAAATCACAGTATAGATAGCCTTGTAATGTTAATGGAGATTCATTTGGTCTCTTAGTGAGCTTAGTAAGTTAAGTGCTTAGAGTGAGGACTCTATTTCATCGCCCTCTTTACTTGTCATCTAATGGTATTGCTGTAATTTAATTTTAATTTTCACATTTATTCCCATTTATGTCAGAGAGATCAACCAGCTTTCACTCCTAGTGGAATATTAACCCCTCATGCATTGGGTTCAAGAAATTCACCCGGATCTCAAGTAGCCAGTAATCCGAGGCAAGCAGCCTATGAAATGAGGATGCAGAATAACTCTGTAAGTGGCCTACTTTTTGTGGCATAATAGAATGATGAATAACAGATGTTTGTTGCAGGCGTGTTTGTGTATGTATGTGCATTTCATCACTTAGCCTAGAATTTTGTTATAGTTTTTCTCTTGTTTCTTTTGCCTTAAAATGTTTTCTTGTGTTAAATCTATCTTTATCAATATGAGAATACCTAAGTGATAAGAAAGACAAGTGTTTGGGATAGTTGATACATGTGACTATAAAGGGAGAGCCAAGTGGCCACAGTGTTTTATCTTCTCCCAAGGACCTGAAGGATGAATCAAGCTGCAAGCTACGTTCCCGTTTCTGCACAGCTGGACCAGATGGGCAGGCCTTGGGCCATTTAGTTTTCAGTACTTCTCTACGTGGTGGTCAATATTGTTAATGTTTTACATAGGATATTTACACATCCATGGTTTTAAATTTGCATTCATTGGTTTCATTGTATCTCAGGGCATTCTCAGATAATAGAATTCATCCAGATTTCAAAACCAAATTTTTTAAAAGATGTTTGAATGAGTTTGATATATTCATAAAAGCATACTTTATTGGTAGAGGCAAAGTGAAAATTTATCTTCAAGTGAACCATTTTTCTTTCCTTTGAAAGTACATACATTATTTTCTGTTTGAAGGTGTTGGTGAAGAATCCATTTTGAATGGTAGTTTTTATGGAACTTGTATGTACTTACGCAGCTTATAGGAGTGGCATGTTCATAACTTAATTCTGGTGGCTGAATGTAGGATTTGAATGATAGTAGACACGCCTTCCTGAATGGTTCACCATTATGTACCAAGACAGGGAGCATGCTGGTAATGGTTCAGATAGCCATGTGGCTGGCTATATGCAGTAACTTGGAAAGGCGCATAGTACATTGTCATCCCAGTTGAAGGTCAGTTTCATAGAAGTTAAATAAGTTGGTCAAAGCCAGTAGTCCAGGTTGATCTTGTTATCTCAGACTCAAATCTCTCATTCCCCAGGGCAGCAGTGCTTTCCTAGGTTTATATTTATTTTCAACAGTGTTAGCTATACTGAGCATAGGTAAAACTGACAGTTTTAAAAGGAAAGTGCTCTGAGCTCTTTGTGAAATACAGCTTTGCTTCGTTTTAACTTTTCTTGGCATGTAGTGTAAACTACCTTCATACTTAAGCTTTAGTTAAATAGTATCATTAAAAAAGGTTTCAATTTTAAATTCTGTTGACCTGTAGTGAATAACAGAAAACTTTATTGCCACTTAACATTTTTGGTAATTTGATCATTAAATAATTTATGAAAGATTGCCTTTTGAACTTTTTATTATTATTTATTTTCACTGAAAAGGCAAATTTACAGAGATAAGGAGAGGCAGAAAGATCTACCATCTTCTGGTTCACTCCCCAAGAAGCCACAGTGGCTAGAACTGAACCGATCTGAAGCCAGGAGCCCAGAACAACTTCTGAGTATCCCTGGTGGGTTCAGGGTGCCAAGGCCTTGAGCCATCATCTTGTGCTTTCCTAGGCCACAAGCAGGGAGCTGGAAGGGAAGTGGAGCAGCTGGGACAGGAACTGCTGTCTATATGGGATGCTGGTGTTTGGAGTGGGGAGATTAGACAGTTGAACCAATGTTCCAGCCCTGAAAAATTGCCTCTTAATTTTTTAATGAAAAATTTAAATATTTTGATTCCAGTTTGTTAATTGATTTTGGTACAAATAAACTATAGTGTTGAATTTAAATGGTGTGTAAGTCTTTGCAGTACAAATGAAATCTCAAATGATAAATTTTGATTTGTATGTTTGAAACTGTAAAATAGTACATGCAAAGTAACAATTATACAGCTACCTATCAGAGTCTCATTTAACTGTTGCTTTTCATAGTCATTATTAGGTTGAACATTATATAACTGTATTCACACCAGCATTGACTGTTTTGTAGATTTTTATATATATTGCATCTAAAATATATATAACACATATAAGTTTTATACCCTCAGAATTTTGCTAGGTAGAAAATGAGTTTGAATATAGTACCTGAAGGAACGACAGAGAAAAACAGATTTGAGTGTAACTGTTGAAAGCTTGGTACTGTCTTATCAGGGGGCAGGGTGGCATATGGAAAGATGGGTCTTTGTATTTTATATTTATCTTATTCATTTAATAGTTCTTTAAAAATATGTACCATGAAGCTTGGTAGGTAATGTGAGTTGGATGTATTTTCTCACATAAAATGAATAATGAACTCCTTTTTGTGATATAATTGTCTGCAGAGCCCTTCAGTGTCTCCTAATACGAGTTTCACGTCTGATGGCTCCCCATCTCCAGTAGGAGGAATTAAGCGGAAAGCAGAAGACAGTGACAGTGAACCTGAGCCTGAGGATAACGTCAGGTGATGCCATTTTTGGGTAGCACTTTGTTAGCGAATTACTGAGATAGAGTCTCTCTAATTAATGCTATTTGGCTCCGAGCAGTAGTGCCTTCAGATGCTTGCCTGTGATCTTTTTATCCTGCAGTAATTAGTGTGGAGGGTTAGGCTAGTCAGTAAATTCCAGTGAGATGTGTAAGCTATAGCTGTTAAACCTAAGTGTCTAGATTAGTATGCGTGCAGCCTTTCGTTCTTGAAGCCACTTTTCCCTCTGAGACCAGGCACAACATCAGCTAGGCTGGAGCTTTTAGCTTTGACTATGTGATCTGAATGCTACTGTTTGGAGACTAAATTTTCAAGCTTTTTAACATAGAGAATTCAGTTACACTAGGATGCTAATATAGTTGGCTTTAATTTTCTCAAAAGGTTCTTCGACAGAATGAAGTATGCAAAAAATCATTCTTTGAGAGAGAAATACGTACTTTTTTTTATTATAAACTTGCACTTAAAATTATATACAACAGCAGAATTTCCTTTTAGCTGTCTCCCTAAAATTTATAATAGGAAGCCGAGTGTTTTATTAATCCACATGATGGGGATCATAATAAGATTATATCCAGCCTCTTGTGTAATTAAGCTGGACTTGAACCTTTGGTGTTAAATGCAAAGAGGCAACAGTCTCAAAAATTGTAGCTAATTAAGAATTTAGGGAATTTGTATTTTTTACAGTTAAGCAGGACAAGCTCATGCTTGTAAAGGATGTGGCTGGTGTGTGGTTTTCCATAAGGGTCATATACAGCTGCATTTTTCTAATGTGCTTGATGTCAAAGCTAGATCAGCTTGGGCGTGTTGATCTGATTGCTCTTTAGTGTCTGTGTCTTCTGTAACTGACTTCTCTCCTAGAGCTTGTGCTCACTTATTATGTATCTGTCATGCTGCATATTAGTTTAATAGGTAACTTGATTTGTTCTGAAATTTTTTTAAGATTTATTAATTTGTATTACAAAGTCAGATATACAGAGAGGAGAGACAGGTACATCTTCCATCCACTGATTCACTCCCCAAGTTACCACAATGGCTGTAGCTCAGCTGGTTAGAAGCCAGGAGCCCGGAGGTTCCTCTGGGTCTCCCACACAGGTCCAGGGTCCCAAGGCTTTGGGCCGTCCTCAACTACTTTCCTAGACTACATGCAGGAAACTGGATGGGAAGTGGGGCTGCCAGGATATGAAGCAGTGCTCATCTAGGATCCTGGTGTGTGCAAGTCGAGGACGTTAGCTGCTAGGCTATTGTGCCAGGCTCCTACGTATTATTTTTTTAATCCTAGTTTGGAGATAAAAAGGTGGAATGCTTCTGCCGTGAAGTATTTGGGCCTTTAGCATTTATGGATGCTTAGCATATATGTAGTATTTTCTATAAAAGAGTAATGATTCACATTATTGATCCAGGATATTTCTGCTAATTTTTACTTGAATCTTGGGTGTGTGTGTGAGAGAGAACAAACAGCTTGTGCGGTGTATTCTGAAACATGAGTGCAGTGTGGGAGATCTGGCAAGGTTCAACTCTGTCCTTTTTTCTGGAATGTTCTTTAGTTTGTTTTCTTAAACAAAATGTTTAAATGTTCAAATCTTGTGGAGAGTGAGAAGTAATTGCTTCAAAAAAGTGTATTTTGGATAAAAATGTGGTTCCTCATGTTGTATTTCTGCTCATTGACAATAATTTAATGGATTAATTGACCTTTTTAGGTTTTGCTAGAACATGTCCTTGTTTGTAGATGTGTGTGTATATGTCCTTTATCTCCTTTCTATAAGCTATTGACAGTTTTTTACCTAAAAGATTATAAACTTGGGGGCCCAGCACAATAGATTTGTGGCTGAAGTCCTTACCTTGGACATGCCAGGATCCCATCTCGGCGCCAGTTCTAATCTCAGCTGCTCCACTTCTCATCCAGCTCCCTGCCTGTGGCCTGGGGAAGTGGTGCAGGCTGGTCCAGGGCTGTGGGACATCCGGATGAGGCTCCTGGCTCTGGGGTTTGGATCAGCTCAGTTCTTGCCGTTGCAGCCACTTGGAGAGTGAGCCAGTGAACAGAAGATCTTCCTGTCTGCACCTCCTTCTCTCTGCATATCTGCCTTTCCATTAGAAATAAATTTTTCAAAAAAATTATAAACTTGGAAGTGCAGCAGACCAGAAAACCTCAGAGAAGAATGCTCGAAGCTTCCAGCCTGAGTCGCCCCAGACAGGGGAAGCGCAAGTGGGAAACCCAGCCGACTGGGAGGAGACAAGAACCGGGCAGTCTGCCTTTCCTGAGTATCCCCAACAGCGACAGCAACTGACTGCAGGAGGGCAAAATAGGGGCTCGCTCCCTAGCCCGTCCCCTACGGAGCCCGACCCGGCTCCAACCCTTCCCTCCCTCTTCCTGGCGGAATATCCTGCCACCGGAGCAGCGAGTCTGACACAGCCTCTGGGCAGAACAGGTCTCGGGCAGGACAAGCCTTGGAAGCGCCCTTGCAGTAGTGCAGGCGACTTGGAGATTCCAAGGACCACAGTGAGACAGGGACAGCAAGGTTAAAGGCCCGGGATCCTGCTTCCTGGGAGAGACACGTGAAGCCAGTTTCTGCTCCTGCCCCTCCTCCCGGTGGAATTTCCAGCCGCCGGCGGCGAGCCTGACGCAGCATCCGGGCAGGACCTGCCCTAGAAACGCCTTTGCACCGGGGCTGATGACTTGGAGACTGTCAGGACCATAACAAGGCAGGGACAGCTGGGGTGAAGGGCCTGGCAGATCTTGCTTCCTGGGAGAAGCACACGGAGCCCGATCTGGCCTGCCTCCACCAAAAAAAATTTTTAAACTTTGGCAGCAATACAGACAACGAACATGTACACATTTTCTATCTGCCTAGGTAATCTTTCCTCAAGCCCCACCCATTTTTTAATTTGTGAGGGAGAGTGGAAGGAATACTAAGTACACAAGGATGCTTCTAAGTGCTAGCTTACTCCGACATGTCTTCAGCAGCTGCGGAGGGCCGAAGCTTAGAGCTGGGAGTGTAGTCTGCCACGTGAGTGGCGTTAACCCAAGCACTGCTGCTCTCAGAAGCTGTATTAGCAAGACACGAGAGTTGGTATGTTGGTATGGGAACTGGCTATCAAACCCAGCTGCTCTGTCCAATACAAGAAGCAGGAATCTCAATCACTAGGCTCACTGGTCCTCTCTATGGAATTATTTTATAAACTTATTTAAGATTTTATTTGAAAGGTAGGGTGAAGGAGGAAAGAAAGAAATGGGGGTGCAGAGAAGAGAAGGATATTTTCCATCCACTGTTTTATTCCCCAAATGGCCCCAACAACTGGACCAGGCTCCAGAAAATCCATGCTGTGTTTCCGTGGGGAGGCAGGGCCCAGGTCCCTAGGTCGTCATCCACTGCTTTACTCGGCCCATTAGCTGGAAGCTCTGTTGGAGGCAGAGTGGCTGGGACTTGAACTGCTGCTTGAATTGGGATGCTGGCTCTACAAGACGGCTTAGTGTGCTGTGCCACAGTGGGGAGTCAAGCTTTTTAACAATAAAAAAAAAATTCACTTCTGCTTGTCTGTTTATAAAAACAGTAGTTTTATTGACTCTCCTAGTTAATTTCTCCTGATTGTTTCTTAAATCCTTTGTGTGTGCATGTGTGTGAGGGTCTGATTTGTCTAGTGCAGTGTTCTGAAACACTTCATATGGGAGGCCCAGCACAAGCAGAAGGAGCTTTCACTGGCAAGGCCCCTGGATGTTCTTCATCTGTCTTTGTGTTTTGTAATGTTCTTTGGTTTGTGTTCCTTAAGAAAATGTTTGAATCTTGGGGAGGGAGGCAGGAAACCCTAAACCCACAAAGCCATTTTTTAAAAATGTTGCTGAGAATGGGAAATGATTGCTTTAAAGAGTGTGCTTTGGATGAGATTGGATTAACTGCAGAATTATGTAAAAATCTTAAATGTGGTTTCTGAAATTGTTGCATAATTGCAAGACTATGTTAAAACATTGTTAAGATTTGAGCAAATAAGAATGTCTACTTTAGGGAGTTCTATTTTAATTTTTTTTAGTGTGGTTTTAAATTGATCTTTTCAGAATCAGTGTTTGGGTTTTTGATATTTAACTGTAATTAAGTTGGTGATAGATTCTGTGACAGTGGAATTGTTAGAGTTAATTAAATGAGTCTGTGTTACCACTTACTGTTTAAATCACATTTTCCTGCATATTAAACATATTGACTTACAATATAGATAAGTATCGCTGAAAGTGTAATAAGTCAACATGAGCTGCCTTTGCTGGGTTTTTAGGTTATGGGAAGCTGGTTGGAAACAGCGATATTATAAGAACAAATTTGATGTTGATGCAGCAGATGAGAAATTCCGCCGTAAAGTTGTGCAGTCTTACGTTGAAGGTCTTTGCTGGGTTCTTCGGTATTACTACCAGGTACAAGGGAAGATTGCCCTTTATGAGTTCTTCATCGTTTTATCTACAATAATAGTGTGTATTATTGAGTATATTCTGAAGTAAAATTGAATAGATTTTTAAAATTTTCTATTCAGAAATTTACTACCATAAATCATATTCGTAAAAGCAGTGACATTCTTTAGGTATCAATACACTGTGTGAGCAAAGATTATTTTAAGAATTTTCAGCATCAAGTAATGTGGTTATTTGTACTTCGTTTTTAAGATGATTGAAGTTTAGTGGGTTTTTTAAATTGAAATTTTTAAATAGCTGGGTAGTTAAGTACTTAATTGGCATCATTAAATGAACAAGCAAAAAGCAATGCCAGGGAAATACCAATCAGAATTTGAAAAGCGTTTGAATGATACCATCGCCTGTTTAAGGTGGTGCTGTTACGTGAAGTGTATTCTAATTAAAGTCATCTATATCTGGCTTAAACTTTTTTATAATTCAGGTGTCATATTGGTGAGAGATGGGTAGACAAGGATTAACGACACTGACCATTAATAACAGATTTAATGCTCAGAGAATAAACTACGTTAAATTTGCAAATAGATGAGGTTTGTCAGTAAATAGAAAATACCATAAAGCATTAAATACGGACTATAAAATATTCTCTTTGCAAATTTTCCTCTTGATGAATATAATCCAATAAGTATAGAGTGGAAACACATCTCAGGAAAGATGTCTCTTGGATCAGTTATAATGTGCTCTTGTTTTCTTGTTGGTATTTTGTTTGTTTTGTTTTTGGTATAAAAAGTTTTTATAGTTACAGTTGTCACACGAAGATGTGGTGGTGAATTTTAAAATGAAGCTTTGGCCTTGTACCTGTCAGCCTGTGTTCCGGTGGTGCCCCCAAAGCACCCACATGCTCAGAGAAGGGCAGCTGCCGCTCTGCGAGTACCCTGGGCTTGTTTGGTGGCAGGATTAGATTTAGAATGAAAGAGCAACAGCCATGTTACGGGTTGTTTTTCTGACTATAAAGTTTGATGTTGGCTCAACTGATTGTTAAATTGCATCATTGTATTGTTTTATTTTTTAAAAAAAGATTTATTTGTTTAAAAAGCAGAGTTGTTCCAGAAAGAAAGTTCTGTCCTGGATCACTTCCCAAATGGCCGCAATAAATAGAGCAATGCATGGCCAGAAGCCGGGAGCCTCTGGGTCTCCCACGTGGGTACAGGGGTCCAAGCACTTGGGATGGCCTCTGCTGCTTTCTCAGGCGCATTAGCAGGAGAGAAGGGAGAGAAATAGAGCAACCAGGACTGGAACCGGGGTCCGTAGGAGATTGCCAGTTTCTCCCTGTTATGCCATAGCACCAGCCTGAGTCTTTTGTTTCATAAATAGACTATTTTAGGCTAATTGTTTAATTTTTTTGTTTTCGAATTGTATCCACCATTAACATGGCTTTTGGAGGACGAGTTTTATTCATTTTTAATGGTTCTAGGGCTGTGCTTCCTGGAAGTGGTATTATCCATTCCATTATGCACCATTTGCTTCAGACTTCGAAGGAATTGCAGACATGCCTTCTGAGTTTGAGAAGGGTACAAAACCGGTAAGCTTGATTGCTCAGAATCACACAATTCATAGAATTTTGGACTTGGTAATAATTTGGAGTCTTCAACATGTTTTTTCTTTCTTGCAGTTTAAACCACTGGAGCAACTTATGGGAGTTTTCCCAGCAGCAAGTGGTAACTTTCTACCTCCATCATGGCGAAAGCTCATGAGTGACCCTGTGAGTGTGGAGTGTGGAATGTGGTGGTGGTGACTGCATGTTAAATATAGTTTGTTAATATTGCTAGTTGCCTTTGTATCTTGTGATTAAAAAAGCATTGAAGTGTAGAAAGAAAACATTTGAGTTCTTTTGTAATTTTTTCATGCTATATATCTGTATTTTCCTGTTTCCATTGACTGGTAATACTAACCCATGAAATGGGCTTGGTTGGTGTTGGAAATTCTTACGTAGCAGTCTTTTGTTATCATTCTATTTACTTGAAAGTTAATTTTATTTTTCTTTGTTTCAGCCATGTATTGTGGCTGCCAGAAGTCTGGCTTAGCTCAACCTCAAACCTTATTTTAGGTGCTAGCCAGGAAGGGTGAGCCCCAGCGTTTTGGGGTGCTAGCCAGGAAGGGTGAGCCCCAGCGTTTTGGGGTGCTAGCCAGGAAGGGTGAGCCCCAGCGTTTTGGGGTGCTAGCCAGGAAGGGTGAGCCCCAGCGTTTTGGGGTGCTAGCCAGGAAGGGTGAGCCCCAGCATTTTGGGGTGCTAGCCAGGAAGGGTGAGCCCCAGCCTTTTGGGGTGCTAGCCAGGAAGGGTGAGCCCCAGCCGAGTAGGAGTCCTGGGAGTAATGAGCTTGTTCCTCCAGCGTGCTGAAGGCCTGCAGCTGTCAGTTCTTTATTCCCCTGTGATAATGCCTTTGTGTGTCATCTTTTAAAATCAGGTTAATTTTATCTTACTAGCATGGTATTAATGACTTCTTAATAAAATTTGTTTTTACAAAAATAAATGTACTTTATTTTCTCATCATTGCTTGAACAAAGCCACCAAGTTCTTTAAAGTAGTATATGTGGCATTTGTTTTGAATTTTTACTTTTCTCTCTGATACAGGATTCTAGTATAATTGACTTTTATCCCGAAGACTTTGCTATTGATTTGAATGGAAAGAAATATGCATGGCAAGGTAAATTTTTGACACTCTTCTTGTTAAAGCTTTGTGAAAACTGAGCAAACAGATTTTGTAGGATGGAATAATTCTGTAAAAGATAAATATTTGAAAACTAAGTGAAAATTGATTTTCCTCCATCTAACCTAGAATTAGCTTGATTAATAGTAATTTTAATAGTAACATTCTGATGTAATTTGAATAAAGGTAGATTAATAATTACATCTTTTGCCTCATTTGTGCTTAATTAGACTTTTTCCAATTAGAAGTTCATTAACAGCTGCTAAGGCCGAGAATACAGAAGCTTGTCTCTTCCACTCTGCCTATCAAATGAATATAAATAAATTTAAAAAAATTTACTTGACATTGATTGTTGTCTATAATTTTATCATTTATTCTGTTAACTGGTTTTATAGGAATGGCACTTTCAAGTTAATACTAAAATTAAGATGCCTGTACCACTCAACTAATGTGTGATGATCAACTATAATATAATAGACATTTTACCCCATCGGCCAACTTCTGTTGCATATCAGTGCCCCCTCTTTCAATAAACCTTTTCTTCTCTCTGTTTTTTGAGACTAATGAGCACATTGGGTAGAATCATATTTTCACGTTTTCTTTCACTATTCCTTATGATTGGGATGGCCCATAAATGGCAGAGAATTGTGAGGCAAAGGGGAATTATTAATTATTTACTATTTATGAGGCTGTAGAGTAGACTTTATTAGCAGAAACCTATTTAATGGAATGATAATGAGACATGCATACCACTGGTTGGGTTTATAGTCATAAGGGTCGAGGCCTGTGGTCATTGTTCTGTGTAAACTGATGGAAGTCTCAGGTGGTGTTTGAAGGTTCTTTGGTTAAAGTAGACAGGAAACACAGAACAGGAGACTGCAAAGTGAAACAATATCATTAGGAAATGTATTTATATGTTTGTTAACATACATAAGTCAGTAAAATCTTAACTAAGTTTATTAATAACGTACGGACATGCTGGTGATTTGGCAGCTGCACTATTACCGTATATTTCTTTTGTGCCACTGACCGGTGATACAAAGTAAGATAATGCACAGAAATTGCTGTTGCCACTTATTTGTTGTTTTCATTGTTTTTTCTTAATAACCAATGGTTACAAAATGATATTTCCTGTGGTTTTTATTTGCAGTTCCCTAATGATTAAGGATATAAAACATATTTTTGCATGATATTTGGCCATTTTTGTATCTTTAGGGATACATTCATTTAATTATGCCCATTTTTTTGTGGCTTGTGTGTTTAGGAATTGTTCATATATTGTATTTAAGAGTTATTCATGTATTCTAGACAATCACTTTTTGGATACTTGATTTGCATTTACTTTTTCCCATTCTGTGGGTTGTCCTTTTTCACTCTGTGGTGTTGTTTTGGCATGCAGAAGTGTTTTATTTTGATGCAGTCTTTTGTTGTCCTGTGTCTTTAATGCCATCCAGGAAGTCATCGCCAAATTCAGTGTTGTGAATCTTCTCTGTGATATTTCGTATATATCTGTGTGCATACATGTGTAAAGGTTTTGCTTTTTAAGTCAGTCATTTTGAGTTGATTTTTTGTATGGTGTGAAGCAAGTCTAATTCTTTTAGTATGTAGCTATCTAGTTTCTTAACATCATTTACTGAAAAAAAAAAAAAACAAACCTTTTTCCATTGGATTGTTTTGAATACTGTTAAAATTCAATTGGCTACAAACGCTTGAAGGATTATTCCTGGGTATTCTATTCTCTACCCTGTATGTATATATGTCTGTCCTTAGGCTAATACCATATTGTTTTAAGTACTGGAGCTTTGTTGTAAGTTTTGAGGTCACAAAATATGAGTTTTGCAGCTTTTTACTGTTCAAAATTGTTTTGGGTATTCAGAGTACCTTGAGAGATTCCATGTGCATTTTAGCATAGGATTAGAGTTTCATTTTTGCTGTTTTTATATTTTATACAAATATTTTCACTTATTAAGCATAATACTAAGAAAAGAATTTTGATTTAAAATGTAGTATTGTTATAATAGGAAATATGCATAATTATTTCTTCATACATTTTTAATTACTAAGTAATGATACTATAGTAGTTAAATTCTTACCTGGTTTGGATACATTGCAGTATGTCAGATCTCAGAGCTTCTCCAACCTTTTAAGTGTGTATACTTATCAAGATTATGTGTAACTTAGTAGCAATGCTGTGGTTTTATAGGTACATAACATAGTAGCTTTAGTTTCTATGCAGTGTATATGTGAACAGAGTGTCAGTAATGAGGTGAGATCTGAACCCAGAGAATGTGATTCCAGAGCTCACCCTTGAAAGAATTGGGCTTACCTGGCCACCCCTAGGCAGATGAGAAGATTCCATGAGGTAAGCTATTCCGTACAGCAAGAAGTGCTACAGGACACAGCATACGGTATATAATATACACAGCATATGGTAGCTGCTAGTGGCACTTTTACAGTCAGCTCTTTTTTTTTTTTTTTAAGATTTATTTTTATTGCAATGTCAGAAATATATAGAGAGGAGGAGAGACAGAAATATCTTCTATCCGATGATTCACTCCCCAAGTGACTTCAACAGCTGATCAGGAGCCAGGAGCTCTTCTGGGTCTCCCACGCAGATGCGGGGTCCCAAGGCCTTGGACCATCCTCAACTGTTTTCCCAGGCCACAAGCAGGGAGCTGGATGGGAAGCAAGGCTGCTGGGATTAGAACCTGTGCCCATATGGCTATCTTGGCATGTTCAAGGCAAGGACTTTAGCCGCTAGGCCACAGTGACAGGCCCAGTGAGCTTATTTTTAAAGCACTATCACTGTTACTCTGAATGTAAGACACTGCTCTCTGTACTGGCTGGTGGGGCTGATTTGGTTTGTGGTAATATTGATGCTGTCAGTAGCACTATAATTGTTTATTGATTGGATATAGATTCTGAACTTGATTTTGTGGTCTTTTATAGGTTGTCTTTTGGTCTTGAATATGGCAGGTAGGAAACAAAGGCTAGATAATACTGCAGTGTTTCTGGGATGTATTTCCCTTAAGTGTGTTTCCAAGTAAAACTTGAACAACTCTTTGGGTTTTTGTTTTTGTTGTCATATTGGTTGCATAGCTTAGAGATTCCAAGCCCATGTGGACCTCTGATTAGGGTGGGCAAGTTCAAGTTTGGAGGAAGGTGAGGGGTCAGATGTTTCAGGGTTTTTTTTTTTTTTTTTCCTCCTTTGTCCTCAGGACAGGATGGGGAGGGAGTCCCTTTTTGCTGTCAAATTACATCAGCACCCAGGGATGGTCAAGGTCATTTGAGACGCTTTAGAGACCCCAACGTGGGGAAGGGTGTTCCAAAAGTATTACATGAGTGGCTTTGATGGTTCTGAGAAGTCGTTGATTTCATTGCTTCAAGGTTGAGAAATCTTTCCAACATCTTTTGGATGACAAAATCCACCTTAGTCTTGTCCAACCTGTAGTGCTTTCCATTCTCTGACAAGGCAGTCAGTCTGTCCCCTGCTGACCATCATGTTCCTGTATGCAGCTGTACATGCTGTCCACTGCATAGGCATCAATGACTGAGAAGACGCAGTCCTTATATATGTGCTCCAAGTTCAGAACACACATCCTGTGATTTCCTCTGTGGCTGGAATCTGAGTCCAGAGGTCTTGTTGGGGAGTATTCAAGAATCCTTGCCTGGGGTGACATCAGACCTGGACTTTTGTGTGTGTCACTTGGCACCAGGGCAACACACATACCAGTGCAGAGAGCTTCCTGTCAGTTCTGCCTCATCCTCATATCACACGAACAGTTGGGTGCCTCAGCTCAGCCCCACCAGCCTGCCACAGACACTGTCTCCATACACACCAGTGGGTGCTGTTGCCTACTTGAGGTAGGTCCCAATACCCCCTACTTGGCCCACCTCAGTCCTGGTTTTTGTGCATGCCGACCTCTGTTGTGGCCTGATGTGGCCCAGTCTGCATCCTACCTGGCTCTCATGCAAACCCGTAGGTACTGCACTTTAGTTCAGCATGACCTGCCCCCAGACCTCACCCTCCTGAATGCTGACAGATGCTGTTGCCTTGTCCAGTCTAAGGTATACCACAGATCCTGGTTCTCATGCTTACCAATGGTAGGGACAACCCGATAGTTCCCCTGCCATGCATGCTATCAGACTTAGATCTTGCACCTGCCAGAGGGTACTGTGGTTCAGTATGATGTGAGTTGTACCCAGTCCTGGCACTTGCTAGCAGGTGCTGCGACCTAGCCCAGCTATCCTGCCCCCAGACCCAGCCCACGTGGATGTTGATGGGTACTGCAGCCTTGCCCAACCTGATCCACAACTCTGGCTGTTGCACTCAACAGTTGGAGTTGCATCCCAGTGGAGGAGTCCCCAGAGTTCCCCTGCCAGGTCTGCTCCAAGCCCCAGGTGTTGCTGGTTGGTGCTTCAACCCAGCCTTACATGGCTACCTTCATTGTGAGCTCTCACTGGCAGGTATTGCAGCCTAACCAGGCATGGCCTACACCCTGTCCTAGCACTTGTGTATGTGTCCACAGGTGCTATATCCTTAGCTCAGCCTGACCCACCCCAGATCTGGTCTACACAAATGCTGATGAGTGCTGTAGACCAGCCCAGCCTGGCCTGTCCCCAATTCCAGCTCTTTCTCAGGCACGCATCCCTGCTTGGCATGGTCTCTCCTTAGTTCTGGCCTTAGCATGTACCAGTGGGTGCTACAACCTGTCTGCACTCAGCCTCCTTCAGCTCTAGCTCCCACAAGGTCAGGTGAGTACTGTGGTCCAGCCTGGCTCTACCTTTCACCATCCTCAGTTCTCTATGTAAACCAGTAGGTGCTGTGGTCCCACAGGGACGAACACATAATTCCCTTACAGAATCTGCTCCCAGATCTGGTTCTCTTGCATTCTGATGGGTGCGATAGCCCTGCCTGATGTGACCCACCCCCTGCTCCAACACTGATAGGCGGCAGGTGTTGTGGCCCAGCCCATCCAGGCATGCCTCCCAGTCCCAGCCTTTGTATGTGTCTCTGGGCAGGGGGCAGTGTTGTTTAGCCCAACCCAGGTCTGTGGGAGGGTACCTTGGCCTGATCCTGACATGCCCTCCCATTTTTTCCCCCCACCTAAACTAGTCAATTCCAGCTCCCCTTGCCTACCTGTAAGTGCCATAGCTTGGTCCATGGTAGACCCCAGAAGTCATTCCTGCCCTGTTTAGCAGGCCTTCCTCTGCTTCCACTTCAGTATGTCCCTAGATTAACTTCCCTGGGCACTTTGGGTCTGGGAGCCAGCAAAGTTGTGTCTTGGCCTGTGTCTTGTCCTGGCGTTGCCCACCTTCCCCACATGTCTTTTTAAAAAAAAGTCTACAATTTTGTAAGCAATTAAAGCTTTTATAAAGAGTTATAAATGGGCCTGCCATGGTGGCCTAGCGGCTTAAGTCTTCGCCTTGAATGCACCAGGATCCCATATGGGTGCCGGTTCTAATCCCAGCAGCCCTGCTTTCCATCCAGCTCCCTGCATGTGGCCTGGGAAAGCAGTCGAGGATGGCCCAAGGCCTTGGGACCCTGCACCCGCTTGGGAGACCCGGAAGAGGCTCCTGGCTCCTGGCTTCTGGCTTAGGATTGGCGCAGCGCCGGCCGTTGTGACACTTGGGTAGTGACTCATTGGATGGAAGATCTTCCTGTCTTGTCTCTCCTCCTTTGTATATCTGATTTTGCAATAAAAATAAAATAAATCTTTTTTTAAAAAATGGAATAGGCAACTCTGCCAGCATACTGTTATAGTTAACACAAATTTGGCATTAACCAGGCCCAGAATGTCCACCAGCTACTGGCTGCTTTTCTCCTAGCGATGTAAAAGTTGCTTAGGTGCAACCCAAGCAGCGTAGGCAGTGCTCCATTGGGTCTCTGAGTCTGTTTGCCAGTGCTTAGACTAGCCCAACTCACATGATGGGTATTTGTGTTTTTGAAATTACTTTTGGACTCGCTAATTCATGTTAGAATTTAGTATCTTTTTGTTGTTTTACTTTTAAAAACTCCGCTGTATAATAAAATTGAACATGTTTTCTTACTTTTGAAATACTGTGGACTTTGAAAATATTGTGGAAACCTTTTCATTTTTTATTTTCAAAATTATTTGATTCAGACATTTTATTTATCTTAAAATTGTTGTTTAGCATAAATATTGTTTATAATACATGTAGCCGAACATATGTATGCTTTGTTAATTTTACATTTTTGTAGTGAGAGACACTGTATTTGAGCCATATTTTCAGAATTACATACATAGTTCCAGGTAAAGCAGTGCCATTAATTCCAGAAAAGTGCAGAATGAAGAACTTCTATGCTGCCCTCCATCCCCAAGTTACTTAAGCAAGGCTGTAATGAATTACACATACATATTTCTAGTGTCAGAACAGAACTTGGTTATTTTACTTGTATGATCTTTTAAAAAAGAAGAGGCCCAAGTGCTCAAAGATGGAAGGAGAAGCTTGAGGCCAGGGAGCCCAGCTGTCCCTCTCCAGGAGGATGTCCTTGTGAGCAGGGTAAGAACACAGCGGCTGTCCAGGGAACTACTACTTCTTTTCATTTAAAAAAGGTTATTTCAAAATTAGGATTAAAAAAAAAACCATGATTGTTTGTATGAACCATTTAAAGGAAGATAGGTAAGAGTTTTCCTCTGTAACTGTGTGGATTGTGTTTACGTCTAAGTTTTGGCTAGAGTTCACTTCCGAGCTAGTTTTAGAGCAACAAGGACATCCCAGGACTGTTGTTTGAACCAGAGGAGCGAGGTAAGTTGGAGAAATCAGCTGATCTGACCGCAGCGTGGTTTGTGGACACTGTTCCCTCAGGTGTTGCTCTGTTGCCATTCGTGGATGAACGCAGGCTGCGAGCGGCCCTGGAAGAGGTGTACCCAGACCTGACTCCAGAAGAGAGTAAGCTCTTGCAGTTAAATTACACTAAGTCTGTGTGCTACGTGGGCTCTTGGGAAAAGTTTATGGAAAACGGGAGTAAAAATTAATTTTGTTGAAGCATCTCAAAGATTTATGCATCGGCTTGTTTATAATATGTATTTTTTCCTTGAACTTTCTGATGTCCCCTTATAGAAAAATTTATGATTTCTGTGTAAAATTTGAGTCTCTTTTCCTCCTTTGGTCAAATTTTCCATAGAGAGCATCAACCATTGGTTTTCCGTTTCCGTAACAAGTGTTAACTTTATTAATTTATCTGTAAAGTTAACAATAAGTTAAGTGAAAATACTTAACGTTTCTAGTGTTGAATGAACTTATTAAAATGCTTCACTACAAGAGTGCCCTTTTTGCTTTGTGATCTTACTCTGAAGAAAATGAGAAGTTTCTCTTTCATTTTCCTCCCAAACTAGTGATAACTTTACTTGAAAAGATTAGGGTAAATCCGGCATTTTCCTTTGAAGTACAGCTTGAAATATTACATCAAAAAGGGCATTTTGTAATCCTGACGGTGGAGAGAGTTCAGATTGGGAAATTGCAAAGCCGTGCACAGTACCAGGCTAATGAGCTTGTAGAAACAATTGCTTTATTGACTTTAGAATAATTTTTGTCATTGATGAGTCTGTTTCTTCAGGAAAAATGTGTGTTTTAATATACATTTCTTATATTGTGAAATTAAATTCTGTTAGGTGTGTGTGTGTGTGTAAACAGACATCACAAATTTCAGTCAGCCACTTTTGAACTATTTATAAACTGTACTACAAGTTATAACATTTTAGGTATGTCCTTTTGTTTTAGATTCATAGAGATTGGCTTTTCAGACATAATTACTTACTGTATGGTCTTTTCCTTTCCTCTCAGACAGAAGAAACAGTCTTGGAGGTGATGTCTTGTTTGTGGGGAAGCATCATCCACTTCATGACTTCATTTTAGAGCTCTATCAGACGGGTTCCACAGAGGTAGTGTGTGGTTTGGTCCGCTGATTAGAAGTGTGGTGTGTGCTTTTTTTGTTTGTTTTCAATTTTGTGGGTGAAATAGGCATAATAGAAAATGTAGCATTGTGATGGCAGAGTATACTGACAATGCTGGGCAGATGTCACCCTGTCCACTTCCAGAACTGCTCCGTCAGCCAAGCACACTTTGTGCACTCGTAGTGTTTCACGGTGTCTGCGTGTTGTGCCGCTCCTGCAGCCTCGTGGCTCTGTCTGCCTCACCTCCGGGACGGAGTTGTAGCGCTGCTGCTTTGGGGCTGTCTCACTTCACTTAGCGTAGTATTTCCATGGTTCACTCACGTTGTGTATTATAGATTGTAATTTCTTTTTTTATGCCTAAATAACTTTCCGTTTGTGTTTATACAAACTACATTGGGCTTTTCCATTCATCAGTTGTTGTATGCTTGGCTTTAAAATAATGCTCCTGTGAACATGGGGGTACAAATGTCTGCCTGAGTTGTTGTTTTCTTTTCATTTGGGCTGCGTTTTTCCACAGCCAGTGGATGTACCACCTGAACTGTGTCATGGGATTCAAGGGAAGTTTTCTTTGGATGAAGAAGCCATTCTTCCAGATCAGTAAGCATCCACTTATATATACAACTGAAGAGAAATAGTGACAAAATGATATTTAAAATAAAACAGGGAATGGATAAGAGGCCCCTCTCCACATTGGAGTGTCTGGGTTTCGCACTGACAGCTCCTGACTCTAGCTAGTTTTGTGACGGTGCAGCTGCTGGGAGGCAAGAGTGATGGCCCAAGCAATGTGGTTCCTGCCTCCCATGTAGGAGGCCTGTATTGTGTTCCCAGCTGCTGGCTTCAACCCTGGCCATTGTGGGCGTTCAGAGAAGTGAATCAGCAGATGGTCACATGATCTCTTTCTCACTGCCACTTGGTGCACACATGTGCTCTCTCCATCTCAAATTAGAAAAAGCAAGCCTTGTTGTGCTGAGGAAGCTTGGACTCAAAGCCCAGCCCTTTGACTGTAATAACTGCATCACCTTGTGCAGAGCTCTGCAGTCACTGCATCCATAAGGTTAAGTCTGTTTTCCAGAAACACTTAGATGTTCTTGCTAATAACTAAGTATTAGTAGTTCTTATGTTGCTTGCTTTTCTCAGTCTGCCTGTTTCTTGAGAACACAGTTTCCCTGAGGCTGAGCCTAGTATGTAATCTCAAGAGATTGAATCAGAAACAGAGAGAATTCAGCTGATAGAATTAAATGTCAAACAGTGACGCTCTTCTTTGTGTGTGGTTTTTTTCTTAAAGATTAATTTATTATTTTTGATTGGAAAGTCAGATTTTCAAGAGAGAAGGAGAGGCAGAAAGATTTTTCCATCCACTGGTTCACCACTCCCCAAGTTTCTGCAACAGGTGGAGCTCAGCTCATATGAAACTAGGATCCTCTTCTGGGTCTCCCACATGGGTGCAGAGTCCCCAGCCTTTGGGCCATCCTCTGCTGCTCTCCCAGGCCAAAGTCAGTTGGATGAGAAGTAGAGCAGCCAGGGTACTAACCAGTGCCCATGTGGGATCCTGGCACATGTAAGGCAAGGACTTTAGCCACTAGGCTGCCACACTGAGCCCTGGTTTACTATCTTTAATTCAATTTTTTAATGGTTTTAATTATTAATTGGTAAATATTGGCAGATACAATAAATACTTTAAAAAGTTCTTTGAGGTCTTCCCTAAGTTTTGAGTATAAAGAGTTTAGTAACTGCTACACAGAGGTAAGATAAATATATCAGTAATGATACTGTATGTTACGTGATGTGTGTATCTTTAGCTTTTGGAATAGTAACACCAAGTTTTCCAAAGTGGATACTCTGGACTGGTGTGGTGTCCAAGTGAGTGAAGCCTCTGCTGGCAACCCAGTGCTTCATGGTGGAGTGTCAGGTCGAGGGCCAGCTGTCCTGCTTCTGATCCTGCTTCCAGCTAATGTCTCTGAGGCAACAGCCAGTGACCCACATACACAAGACTTGAAAAAACAAAAACAGAAGCAAAAAAGTTACCTTGTTCCAGTCCCAGTGACTGTATGTGGGAGACCTTATTTCTGTATGTTCTGGCAAGTTCTTGAAATCAGGACTGGTCAAGACTTACTTTCTGGGATCATAGGATTTACAGTTGTGTTTCTCTGTTGCTGAGGTTGAATACCTTACGGTTAATGCTCACTCAGTTTTCTTGTTTGCTATGGATTTTTTAAACACTACAAATTCTGATATAAACTTTTTGCCCATAATTGTTTCCCACTTTTGAGATGAAACTCAAGCGTAATGGGACATTAAAAATGTGTAAATGATTATATTTTTACTAGCACATTGTTGATCTCTCTTTTCTAATGATGAATGCAGTATTGTCTTACTTCGCCTTAACCCAGCAGGTTCTGACTCTCGCTTCCTTGCAGAGTGGTGTGTTCTCCTATTCCTCTGCTACGAGACCTGACACAGAATGCTGCAATCAGGTAAGTGCTCAGCAGTCGTGGCATTCGTCCAGAACACAGTTCTGAACTTGCAAATAAATTTTAAAAGACCTCCAATTCACAAGGAAGTGTTGGCTGTTAATCCACCCATACTTTGAGATTGGAGAGTCAGTCCCTGTGTGGCAGACCTCAGAGCAGAGCCTCTTGACTTTAAATTATGCATATTGTTAGGGTTACTGATTGAACAGGCTTGCTTATCTGTCTTCTGGTTTCCCCTGACAACCTCTAATTCTTCCTGGATTAGCACAGTTGGAGGCAGAGAGAGGCCTCTGGTAGTTGGCTGGGTGGAGGCAAGCCATCTTCTGCACCCGAGAGGCTCTCACAGGTCTCCTGTTTTAACAGATGGATTTAGCCATGTGTCTAGTTGTGGCCCTGCAGAGGTTAGAAACACAAATTGTGTTTGTTACATATTTTTTAATGTTTGTGGATTGTCATGCACTTGAAAGACGAAGAGAGACAAGAGAATCAGAGAGAGAAAGTTCTTGTGTCCATTGTCTCAATTACCAAAGGCTCATATTAGCCAGAACTGGGCCTGACTGGGCCAGGAGCCTGGATTTCAGTGGGGCTGCCACATGGGTATCAAGTACCCAGGTACTTGAGCCCTCGTCTGTCGCTTCCTAGGGTATATTAGCAGGAAACTGAGTAGGAAGCAGAGTAGCTGGCACTTAAATTGGCATTCCAGTGAGGGAAGCAGGTGTTCTCATATTATTCAAGATGAGAAATAATCATCTGCTAAAGTTTTTAACAATTTTGTGTGTAAAGGCCTGATTTCTGTTACCTGGAAAGCTTAATTACACCTCAGCTCTTGCACAGTAGTAGGTTTTCTGTTGACTAAAAATACTGTTAAGTATGTTTTAAGAGTGTTTAGTGTAAACAGTCAGCAAGTTTATCACTGATCCCTGGAGTTGATGGCAGAATTTGTTGTCATTTTTTCCAATACAAGGAGACTAAACATCTATAGCTTGAAAATTCAGGAATTTGTTGAAACTCTTGTTAATCTTGAATTTTGCTTATCCAACCATTTTTGTTATGATTTCTTTCCCTCTAAGAAAATATTTTAAGTCTTAGATTTCTCGTTGTGCAGTAAGTTATTTCCTGTTGTTAATGGGCTGTGATAATAACTGATTACCATTTTAGAAAGGCTTTCACTTGAAGAAAATTATTGTGAGTTTGGAAATTCTTCTTGGATTAGTTACTTTCATTTCTCTCCATGATTTTTTGTTTATCTTTACCCTTAATTTGTGCTGGCTTTTTGTCTTTGTGCCCTTTTGTTAAGGGTGCAGTGCAGAATTGAAAGCTGTGCTCCTAAGCCCATAACAAACAATGTGGCTCTGCTGGATTCAGTGTGGACACTGTGTATTAACCCTTGGGGTCTCTGGCTGGCATGGGCGCTTTCGGCCATTTAATCCCACCGGTTCTCTCTGTGGCTTGTCACTTGTTTGCTTGTGCTCCTCAGTGTTTCTGTATACTTTCAAAGGCTGCCCTGCCTGGCCCTCTAGAAGTGGTTAATTCTACTTATCTTTCTAATTAGGATAAAGAGGCCTGGCCAGCAGAGAGCTTACAGAATTAATGGACAGATCCCGGAATTTTTGCATGGGTGATGTTGTTGTTGGTCAGTTGGTTCGGTTGGAGCCTGAAGCAGCCTTTGATGTTGATACTTACTGCATTCGCAAAATTGTTAGATTTATTAAACAAATCCATGGTGTATGCATATTCAGGGAAGCGCTCAAAGTAAATTTAGTGATAAAATTGATTTCAGTATAGTAAAGATTTATGAAAGATGAAAATTAACTTTTTCCCTGAGTACTTTTAATGTGTTCTCTGGGAATAGGTTGAGGCTGATGTCCAGTTGACCACGCATGTACTCGGTCAGGGCGGCTGTATGTCCCAGTGTCGTATCTGCATTGTAAACAAAAATCTGAGAATATGTCCTCTGATGTTAGTTGTGAGTTAATGCTGTTGACTTTTGCAGTCTTCCCCCTTTATGTGAATGTATCCATCATGCTGCTGCATGTTTGCATTTGTTCTAAGATGTGGTATTGAGTATATACTAAAGCATCTTAAATCCGTAAAAGTGCTAAGAGAGAATAGTTAGGTGTGACCTAAAAGGTTGTTCTGTTGTTTTGTTTTCAACTCGCATTTCATAAATCATTCAACATTACCAATAGCTTGACTTTGAATGGAACTGAGCTGTTTTGGTTTTCCTCATCCTGGTCTCCCTTCACCATTATAATTTGCTTACACGTAGTGTTTTTCAAGTAGTTAAAATTAAGCACATAAACCTTCTGTGTATGACTTTCTAGCAGTTTTCCTAAGCAGCAGCACAGGTCTGTGTTCGTGTAGGGTGGTGTGTCTCCACTGGGTTTTTCAGGCCACAGTTCTTTGCCCCAGTCCTCGTGGACACCTCCTCCCCAGGCACGCAGGTGCCTTCCGGGCCTGTGAGCTCTGCCACTCCTGCCTGCTGTGTGCCGTGTTCTTCCTGACCCTCAGCGCCTGCTACTGTTCTGAATGTAATTTAAATGGTGTCTGTATGTTGTTTTGGAAACTATTGTATTTTTGGTCGTATTTTTTTTTCCCTTCTCCATCTAAAGACTCTGTTGTTGATAGTATTGCCCAAGTCTTCCAAGAGCCAACCCTTTTTCTTCACAAGTGCTTCTCTTTCTGTGTTCATCTTGAATGAATCCAGCATGAATAGAACATTTTATTTTTTAGAGATATTTTCAAGTATTAATGTGAATGGAGATAGCTTTGTGTGTGTGGTGGGGGAGCAGTTGTTAACGTTGCCATTATTGCAGCATTTGTCAGGGTTAGGGTTGGCAGGCAGATCACTCAGAATTGGAAACCTTAAAGAAGTAAAATGTGAACCGGCGCCATGGCCTAGCGGCTTAAGTCCTCGCCTTGAATGCACCAGGATCCCATATGGGCACCGGTTCTAATCCTGGCAGCTCCACTTCCCATCCAGCTCCCTGCTTGTGGCCTGGGAAAGCAGTCGAGGACAGCCCAAAGCTTTGGGACCCTGCACCCGCATGGGAGACCTGGAAGAGGATCTGGGCTCCTAGCTTTGGATCAGTGCAGCACCGGTTCTTGTGGTCACTTAGGGAGTGAATCATCAAATGGAAGACCTTCCTCTCTGTCTCTTCTCCTCTCTGTGTATCTGACTTTGTAATAAAAATAAATAAATCTTTTTTAAAAAAAAAAAAGTACAATGCATGTAGTCGGCAGAAGTGATGGGAAATTTTGACTGTCACTGCATCTGACACCTTTTCAGCACACTGGATCTGTTAACTCTGACGGACATTATGTCACAGTCTGTAAATTCAATGTCTTAAAAAAATTGGTGTCTTAAAATATCTATGCATCATGCATTTCTTGCTATAACAACAACTGATGTGGCATTAATTGTAGGATTATTAGGGAATGGCAAATATAAGTTAATTTGATGTTGGAGTCTTCTCTCTTTGTGAAGTGTGCTAGCACTTGCAAGCAATAGTACTTATAATATCTAAGGAAAATTCTTGAAGTAAATTGAGTCAGAAAAAGTTGTTATCCATCTCATTCCTTTTCCGTGAGACTTGTTTGCACTGCTCTCTTTACCAGTAGTGCTGAAAGTGCTGCTTGGACTACAACTAAAAGCACTGCTCGCTTACCTTAACGTCCAACCATGCCTAGGGTTACTTTTTTTTTTTTTTTTTAAGCTGTTGGTATGGCTGATGAAGTCAAGTGATTAAAATGATAGTAGTGGGAGTATTCCCTATCAAAGAAGAATCCATTATACTACTCATGGGGCAAGCTGGTCTTGTCGGCAATGCTGGAGGCTAATGCTGGATGAGTCAACACTGTTGTGCCTGCGTTTGGAATAAGTGAATAAAAATACTTTTGTTAGAAGTGTTGGATAAAATGATACAAATCTAAGCAGAGTTCTCTTTCTTACCTCAGCTAGCAGCCTCTTGAGTCGATCGGCTGCTCCATTAACTCATTTCCTCCCTGGACTTCTCAGAGGGTGAGAGTGCTTCTCTCTGCACGCCTGTGTTACTGTTTTCCCTTCTTTTATACATTCTCCGTGGATAAGCTGTATATTATTTTCATTTAGTGGGCTGTCTGTAAGACTTAGACTGCATAAAATGAACAAGATGATGAACATAAACAACTTGGACTTATGCTTCAAAGTAACACTTTGCGGCCCGGTGTGGTAGCCCAGTGGGCTTGCCTTATATACATCGGGAATCTATATGAATACCAGTTCACGTCCAGGATGCCCCACTTCACATCCAGTTCCCTGTATGTGGCCTGGGAAAACAGTAAGGACGACCCAAAACCCTTAGGGCCTTGCATGTGTGTGGGAGACCTGGAGGAGGCTCCTGGCTTCAGATTGGCTCAGCTGCTGCTTGTTGCAGCCACTTGAAAAGTGAACCAGTGGATGAAAGATCTTTCTTTCTGTATCTCCTCTTGGTAAATCCGCCTTTCCAATAACAATAAATAAGTCTTTAAAAAGTTGTCCTGTGGGGGTGGTGGTGTGGGCGCCATTAGGCCACACCTGGAGTGCCTGCGCTTGTCACTTTCTGCCCTTGTTCCTTCTCTTCATGCTTCCTGGGAGGCAGCAAGTGAGGGTTCCACGTGGGAAACCTGGATGGAACGCTGGCCACCTGACTTTAGCCTGGCACAGGCCTGACGGTGGGTGGTAAGGAAGTAAACCTAATGGATGGTTCGCTTTTCTTCTCTGTGACTCAGCCTTCCAAGGCAGATAAGTAAATATGTTTTTAGAAAGTCTGTTCTTTGAGGCTATCATTGTGGCACAGGGGTAAAATCATGCAATACTGGCTTCCCATATGGAGCTGGTTTGCATCCCGACTGCTCCACTTATCCAGGTCTGTGCTGAGGGACTAGAAAAAGTGGCAGAAAGTGGCTGAAGCGCTTGGTCCCCTCCACCCATAT
Source organism: Ochotona curzoniae (assembly GCF_017591425.1). NCBI lineage: Eukaryota > Metazoa > Chordata > Mammalia > Lagomorpha > Ochotonidae > Ochotona > Ochotona curzoniae. Next base: position 56,937 of record NW_024466741.1, read on the forward strand.
GGGATCAAGTTCTTGGCTTCAGTCTGGCCCATCCCTGGCCACTACCTGGAGAGGAAACGGGCAATGGGAGACCTCCCTGTCACTCTGTTTGTAACTCTTATCTTTCAGTTAACTATTATTTTTGTTTTTTTAAAGCTGCCCTTTGGGTCTTTACATAATTGGTTCCCTTCTGTCTTAGATTCAGAAAAATTTGAGTTGTAGCTTATTTTAAATACTGAAATCTCTCAGCCAATTCATTTTAGGAGGAGTTTGTCTTCAGATTGTTCTTAAAGATCCATGGAAAAAGAATGAATCTTTGAGGTCATAAACAGGGCATTTATGCCTTCACTAGGCTTCCATACTTAATTCTAGATACTCCCTGGGAGTGTCCTAATGGGCTGTTCTATGTTAAGTGTGAAGCATTTGTTGAGTGTGATTCTGAGAGGAATACAGGGAAGATCTTGGAGATTATTTTCTGTTGGCTTGAAATTTTTTGCTCTTTAGGGCAATAGCATAAAAAAATTGAAAAATAATTTTTTTAAGGAAAGATTTGGTATGCATTAATTTGAGCACATTTAAAGATTTATTCATTTTTTATTACAAAGTCAGATATACAGAGAGGAGGAGAGACAGAGAGGACGATCTTCTGTCTGATGATTTACTCCCCAAGTGACCGCAAGAGCCGGTGCTGCACTGATCCGAAGCTAGGAGCCAGGAACTTCTTCTGGGCATCCCACCCGGGTGCAGGGTCCCAAAGCATTGGGCCGTCCTTGACTGCTTTTCCAGGCCACAAGCAGGGGGCTGGATGGGAAGTGGAGCTGCCAGGATTAGAACCGGTGCCCATATGGGATCCTGGTGCGTTCAAGGCAAAGACTTTAACCACTAGGCCATGCCACTGGGCCCTAATTTGAGCACATTTAACAAGTGATTCTTTTTTGCTAAACAAGATGGCTTGTTAGCTTGGCCATCTTCTTGGATTTATGTTTTCCAGGGTGTGGCTAGGAAATCTCACAGGCTTTGCCTCAATCTGACCTGCATTCCAGTTCTGGTTCTTGACATTCCTGTTGCTTTTTGTAATGTCTCCAGCCCCCTGGGAGATGCTGCCCTCCGCGCTCTCTTCTCCTCTACACTGCTATTTCTGATGTGTTTCCTCTTACTTCCTTTCTGCTTTACTTTGTAGTCAGAATAGCCTTTCATGGCGATAGCCATCTTTTTAGGTAGTCCGTCTTTCTTAATTCATCTCTCTTGATTTCTTGCTGTTCTTCATATTTGGTTAACTCTAGACTTGCTTGTCTCAGTTGTCACATGTTGCAGCGAAACATGTGTTGTATTCACTGAGCCTGTTTCTGTTCTGTGTCTGTAGAACTGAAATCTCTCGTCAGACTTTTCAGGGATCCCCAGCAAGAAGGAGGCTCCAGTTACATGGACCTGTTGCTTGGGCCTGGCACCCCTCTTCCTGCCTGCTTCCATCAATTTTAGCTATCATCTGTAACTGGGCCTGCCCCCATTTAAACCACAGGTTCTTGGGTTGATATTTTCTCTGTGCTGTAGAATTCCCTTACTCCATGATCCTTGGAGAAATTTTGAAAAATAAAGGGAAGGAAAATAACTATACATAGGGGATTACTAAAATTACTAATAACCCTTTCATGGTTTGTATATTTTGTTTTTAAGTTTAAAAAACAATGAGGATTCTGTTTTCTGGAAGAACTGTAGTGGTTTGTTTGTTTGCCCACTACTATCCAGCGGGGTTTTACAGTCCTTCGCCAGGTGTGGCACAGTTGTGTGCGTCCTTACGTGCACGGTACACGGTGAGCTGATGCCTGAGAGCGTACCGGAGGAGGTGTCAGGCAGCGGGAAGAGCGCTGTGTTTGCCAGCCTAGGGACAGACAGACACCACCACCTCCGCCTCTGCCTCCCGAAAGGAAATGGAACTCAGTTTATAAAGTTTAGAAATAGGCATTTACATAGTTATCAAGTTGTGACAATTGAGGAAGTGCGTTAGAGGAACATGGTGTCTGGTGGGGAGTGGGCGTGTCTCTGGCCTTCCTCCTGTAGATTTCTTAGCAATATATGTTTTTTGATTTTGCAATTGTTGCTGTGATACCTGCATATTTTCTGTATTAAGCTAATCCTTCCTAAGATGAATGAAAGGTGTTTAGTTTTCTTTCAGAATGGTATTTAAATGTCTCAGAAGTTGAGGCAATGTCTATTTTTTTATTCTCTACAATCACCTATAATTAACTACAACAGGGCTCTTCTCACAGAGAAGGCCTCGTGAGGTCTGTTGAAATAGTTGTTTTAAGAATGAAGAATTTAGGGGCTGGTGTTGTGGTGTAGCAGGTAAAGCCTCCAATTGCGATGCCGGCATCCTTTATCAGTTCTCATTGGTGTCCTGGCTGCTCCACTTCCAGTCCAGATGCCTCCCAATGGCCTGAGTGCGCCCAAGGACTCCAAGGGCAGACCTTGCAGAAGCTTGCTCTCTTGGCTGCCTTTTCTGCCATCTGGGGGTGAACCTCAGAGGGACGATACCTCTCCATTGCTCCCTATCTGTATTCGTTAAATTGGTGGATAAATATTTTTTTTAAATTAAGAATTTAGGGATTAGAAGCAGTTTTGTAACAAAGGTTTCTCCCTCCCCCGCAAAACCATTAGCCAAAGTCATTTCTGGAAAAGACTTTAGAATTTCAGTTATTTGTCTTTCTGTGTGAAGTAGTTCAATGTGCATGATAACTTAAGAATCCAATTGTTAATTTTTGGTTCTCTTGCAGTATTAGTTTCAAAGACCCACAGTTTGCAGAAGATTACATTTTTAAAGCTGTAATGCTTCCGGGAGCAAGGTAACTGGACTCTATGGGTTTCCTGTGAATGAATGGCTTTCGTCGTTGTCACTTAATACTGGGTTTTCCAACATTTTTCAAATGCTTTCAGAAAGCCGGCTGCAGTACTGAAACCCAGTGACTGGGAAAAATCCAGCAATGGACGACAGTGGAAGCCGCAGCTTGGCTTTAACCGGGACCGGCGGCCTGTGCACCTGGACCAGGCAGCCTTCAGGACTTTGGGGTGAGCCAGTGGGTTCCCTCCTTCTGAGTCCCCTTACCAGGCCATTCGGTATTTATACCACAGATATTTAAGGGACAGTAAAATCTAACAGTCCTGTAGGTAGTTCGACAGTTTTGCTGCTTTGTTGCTTTCTTTTCTTTCTAACAATCTCTGTTGTCTCTATGGATGTATTATGTGTTGCATGATAATTCTGTTATTTTCTCTAAAGAGGTTTTGTTATCTTTCTAACAGTTACTTTAAAGGTTAGCCAATTTTTTCTGCTACAGAAAAGCCAAATGTAGAAAGAGGGGACTTTGATAGAATAACAGGTGAAACTAGAGTGAAGAAAGCAATTGGAGGAAAACATTAATGAGTCATAGATAATAATGATAATTCCAGTTAGCGGAGAAGGCCTGAAATAGCCAGGATTGAGCTAGGCCCTTTGGGGAACTGAGACTTTAGACCAGATCCTGCGTGTGGGCGCAGGGATCCCCGAGGTTAAGCCATTACTCCTGCCTCTTGGCGGGAACTGGCACTGGAAACACACCTAGCATTTGAATTTAAAGACTCCCATGTGAAGCTGGTATCCCAAGTGGTGTCTTCACTTCTGTAACTGGAGCCTGGCCTGTCAGAGAAGTTGATGGTAAAGGTGACTAAACCTCGGTGGAGCTTGGTTTCCTTGTGTGTAAAACAGACCGACCTCATTAGAATCAAATGAGTTGACTGTGGAGTGATTTGGATACTTCCTAAACTCTGTGTTAGTGTTACTGTTAATGTTCTAAAAATCATGATTTAGATATCGTTAAAAGACATGCAAATTTTAAAATGGTTTTAATATATCTATTTGCCTGATTCCAAGTATTTTGCAAAGCAACATAGAAGTGCCTCTAAGTAAAGTTTTGAAGACAGTTTTTAACCTTTGATCCAAACTTCTGGAATTTATTCTGAAAAGATGATTTTAGGACATAGTTACATGCCACTAATTTCCTAATGCGTGTAATATGTAGCACTAGTATTGAATAAGAATGGTTTGCTGAAATATGAGAGCAGAGTAAAGTATTCTCTAAGTATATACACTGTAACTGTGAAGACTAAACAAAGGAAATATTTCACAGTAAATTGGCAACAGTGTAGTGTAGAGTCTTCAGTGATAGTGTTAGCCCTGTATCCTTCAGGGAAAAGCATGTATTATGCAATTTGAGGTTTTTATTTCCAAAATACGATAAGTGAATATTTAAATGACTATTAACTGAAAATATTGTGTTACAGATACATGTTTTTTATCACTATTACTGCCGTGCTTACTTTTGAACTCCTAATTATCAGCCTTTAGTATTTTTGTGGTATTTACCAGATCTGTAATAAAAGAGGTGTTTGCTTGCATTTGTTTCATTTGCATCAATGCAATGTGATTGATCTACCTGTATATAATATTTTTTTCCTTGTTGGGGTGTTGGTCCTTTTCTAGCCATGTCATGCCAAGAGGTTCGGGAGCTGGCGTTTACAGCAATGCTGCACCACCACCTGCCACTTACCAGGGAAACTTGTACAGGCCACTGTTGAGAGGACAAGCCCAGATTCCAAAACTTATGTCAAGTAAGTTTTTGATAATTCATTATTTGGCGTCCTAAATAAAAACTCAGATCCAAGATTAATTTCTAATTTTTCTGCTGGAAGCATTTATCGGTGCAGAGGTAGTAAACTTTGAAAACATTTGCTGGAAGACTTGTAAGAGAATACTTTATGCGGAATGAATTTATGCAGAATTGAATGAGTTGATTTCTTCCTTTACTTACAAATCTATTTCTCAGTAAACATCTGCAGAAAGAGGTATGTGGAACTGAGTTGCTTATTCCTTCAGTGTAAATATTTGGGTAGTTCGGTCAGATCTGAATTTGTGGCGTTGTCACTGCATAGTTACTAAAAAGGCATGTCCCTTCTCCAGCCTATATTAAAGCCCAGGGCTGCCTGAGTAAAATCAGGCATCGCCTTCTGTGGGAAAATGCCTTTGACTGTGCAATTGTGAGGAACCCTTGACCTTCCTTCCCCAGAGCCTCATAAGCTGGAGACAGTTCAGAAAATGGTAACCATACAAATCATACAGCATTTCAATCGAGTAAGAAAGAAAAAAAGGTACTTTGGTGTTAGAATTTCACAGATTTTGTACTGATTTTAAATTGTACACCTGTTTAATGTTATTTTTGCACATTGAGGCTGTGCCCATTTATGTGAGGTCTTATAATTCATGTACCAAGTTCTCAAGGCCATGGCCCTGGTGAAGCCTTTACTTTTCCATTGCTGTTAATTGATTGCTACCCAACCAGACAGGAGCAGCACAGGTTGGGAAGAGGGACATTGTGCTAAAGCATTTGTGAAGTTTGAATCTGTTATGTTTTTCTAATGCTTGAAATATTTCATGAGAATTAAATTTCAAAAAGAGAGCACTTCCCTTGCAGAGGACCTTCAGAACTCTTCCCATGTGGGTGGCAGGGACCCAAATACTTGAACCATTACTTTGTGTTTGTTTGTTTAAAGATTTATTATTTTTATTACAAAGTCAGATATACAAAGAGGAAGAGAGACAGAGAAAGATCTTTCGTCTGATGGTTCACTCCCCAAGTGACTGCAACGGTCGATGCTGTGCTGATCCGAAGCCGGGAACCGGGAACCTTTTCCAAGTCTCCCACACGGGTGCAGGGTCCCAAGGCTTTGGGCCGTCCTTGACTGCTTTCCCAGGCCACAGGCAGAGAGCTGGATGGGAAGTAGAGCTGCTGGGATTAGAACTGGCACCCATATGGGATCCCAACACATTCAAGGAAAGGACTTTAGCCGCTAGACCACGCTGCTGGGCCCTGAACCATTACTTTCAATGATGCACATTAGCAGGAAGCTGGATTGAAAGCCAAGACTCAAGCCAGGCACTCTGAGGAAAGTTTTCTATGTTCTGTGCAGTGCATCAGATACCTACCTGCCTGCCTGCTTGGCTCCAGAACTCAGAGTCGTAGTTAGTTACTAAAGAACAAGCCCAGTTGGAGCAGGTGGTTGTTGAGAGGTATTTGTGTGGTATACCTGGCACCATTTTAATGCCAATAAAATAACCTGGTTTTTTGTTTTGTTTTTTCACATACATAGCAGTAACTTTTCAGATATAGTACCAAAGAAATGAGTTGAGACAGTTGTACTTACTCGGAGCTATCTGTTCTCAGCTTACTTTGCCGTTCTCTCCATCAGTCTACTGAAGCACTGAGTGGAGCCTTGTGAGGTTACAGAGCCTGTGGGATCTGCATAGTGTGTGCTTAGAGAGCTCTGCCCGAGATGCAGCAAATAGCGCTTCCGTATTCCATGTGCTAATGTCATCTGTGCCACCCAGGACGGAGACACTCCAATGGTGGATGTTTGTGCCCTGGGATTTGATCAGTTAATGATGAGAACACATCCAGCTGATTTTTAGTCAGCTGTTTATTGAAACATTTTTTGTTTTATGGATCTTGGCCCATTCACTTCCATCTAGAACATGTCACAGCTTTGGAATAAGAATGAGAATTGAGATGCAAAAATAGCAGAGATGGGGTAGCATTTTGCTTAGTTTTATTGGTATTTTTCAAAGCGATAGAGGAATCAAGGAAACAAACTGGTATTTGTCAGAAGGCCTTGGTCTGCCTGCTATGCAGCAAACATCCCGTTTTTTTCTGCATCTGTACGTTTTACGTTTCTCCTCACCCCTTTGAAATACTTTGAGTAAAGCTATTAGAACATACATTTTGTATTTACAGGATCCTATAATACCTGCAGAGTGAGTGTTTTCTTCATGTGTTGATTACATGTGTGTAATGTTTGCCAATTCTAAACTTTCAAAACATTGAGAAACTTTTTTTGCCCTCTTGAAACCTTACATTTCTGGGCCTCCAGATGGAGAGGTATAGAAATTGGGGGGTGCTTGCGTGGAAGACCCGGAAGAGGATCCTGACTGGATCGGCACAGCTCCAGCCGTTGCAGCCGCTTGGGGAGTGAATCAGCAGACGGAGGATCTTCCTCTCTGTCTCTCCTTCTCTTTGTATATCTCACTTTCCAATAAAAATAAATAAGTCCTAAAAAAAAAGAATTTGGGGGTGCTTGTAAAATAAAATCTCATGAAAAAGCACTTTAACATGCAGTGCAAACACACATGAAACTTGGAGCGGGACAGCGATGAAGGCGCCTTGGCCGCTGACTATTCCTCTGTTCCTTCACAGACTTCAGTTTCTGGTCAGTGTCCTAGATCCTGTCTTACAGTCCCAAGAATATTAAGTGAATTTAACTAACACAATAATCAATTGATAAAAGATAAACTTTTAAGTTTGGACTTTATAATTTGGTCACAAGACTAAGCATTGGCCAGGAGGTCAAGCTGCTGGCTGTGAAGCTGGCATGCCTCATCAGGGTCCCATTAGCTTAAGGCCTGGCTCTGCTGCTGAGTCTGACTTCCTGTTAATACACACAGTGTTGATGGCTCGGGAACGAGGGTCGCTGTTGCTCAGGTGAAGTTGGTGTGAGTTGGCTCCCGGCTTTAGCCTGACCTAACCGTGGCTATTGTGAGCGCTTGGGGAGTGAATCAGTGGATGGATGAACGGATGAAAGCTTTCTGTCTGCCTTTCAATAGGTATCAGTCAGACATTATCTTAACGAAACAATCTTTAAAATGGCTAGTGTGGAATTAAACTCAAGAAAGGCTGTGTGGCTCAACGGCCATCTCTGTTTCAGTCAAGAGCCTGCCTTGGGTGTTCCTCCTTGCTGGCCTTTGATTTTCTTTTGGCTGATGAGTAATTGCTTACTGATAACTGGAGTCAAGTACAGCCCTGAATACTCACCGTGAATAAAGCATTCGGTCTCTGTAGCTCAAGAACCTGATGCATGACTTCTCTTCATTCCAGTCAGTAAACTTGCCAGCTGCATTTGAAAGTGATTTTTGATTAGTGTAATCAGTAAACATGGAATATTTTCTGTGATTGCCACACTGATTAGGTAAATTGTCACTGGAGAAGTTAGTGGCAAAGTCTTGGTGTATGTGACCATAAAGCACTAGCTAGATAAAGGAGTAAGTTTTTATAGACAAAAGGAAAAATTTAACTGTCAGTTTTTTAACCCTTGCTTGTACGTTTTGAAGAACAATTCACTGTCTTAGAGCTTTTTTCCTCCCTCTCAGTTGGATCTTGTTAGAGCCGTACAAATGAGTAATAATACGTTGGTTTTGCCATCTTCATTACATACCAGCCAGGAACTGTTTCTGCCTTTTGCAGTACTATGGGCTGTGTGTATTACTTGGAGCCACAGAAATAATTTGCTGGTTTTCTTTGATCCCTTTTTCTTGTTAGATTGAAAGCAAGGGGTGTTTTACTAAGTGTATAACCAGACTTTTTAAGTTTTAGAGAATTTATTAGAGGTGTTTTTTTTTAAACAACTATCATCTTTTCACCTGCTCAGTTTATCCATATGAAAAACATGGTTCTGGAAGTGAGAAATAGTGAGTGCAGAGCTGAGGAGCAGCTCCTGGTAGAGCAGGTATACCAGCAGAGACGCGGTGGGCCCCTTGGCTCACTCCTTGGCAGACTTCTGAGGCGCACTCGCCTGCTCAAAGGCAGTTGTGCTCAGTGAACGTTACAGAAACACTGCTGTGATCTAATGTGGTCAGCACATGAGCCTGCCTTCCCTGGGCTCGGTGACCAGGGGAAAAGAAATGAGCTTTAGCTCCTGCCTTTATTTTTCATAAAATGTGTAGTGCAGTAGAGGTCTTCCCAGTTGGTATTGATGTGTCTTTTTAGTACATCCATTTGATTGCAGGTTGATTGAGGATCCAGTATGGAAGTACCGATGAGAAATCATGAAGAGGCAGCATAAAACCAGAATTGCAGAAAGAAGCCCAGAGAGTAAAAAACAGGTTTAGCAGGGTGGCCCCAATAATTGATTCTGGGCCAGTTGAACTTTCTGCATGCAGATGTTTCTTTTTACTTTTGCCATATTCGATAATGTGGTGTGTGACAAGGCACTAAAGTGATTCTGTGGGGACTGGTTCTCAGCAGCCTGATTTCTGTACATGATTCTAATGTACCAGTGGACTTCACACTTAAGTGATGATCAGTAGAAAATGACTCAGTATTGATTTCACTTTGAACACATTGCTTTCGCATATGTGGTAACTCATTGAGAAGCGTAATAATTTCCTGAGGTAAACATATTTTAAATTTTTCTATAAGCCATACAAATGAACTGATTGCTACTGTTAGAAGAATTTCTGGTTCTTACCTCTTAAATTTTAATTTTCTGATAATCTAATCTCCATAGTAATGATGTGCTTTGGGCCAGGAACAGGGAACTATCTGGTTTCTGGGGAGTGTGTGGTGACCGCTCCATTTCCCTCAGGTCTTGGACGGGCATTGTACATCTCATGGTCATCACAAAGCTTCCTCGGCACTGTCACTTACTTAGGCTGCTGGTACTGTGCCTTAGAAGTGGTTCAGCTTCCCTGGAGTTGGCCACCTTTCTCTCCGTTCACAGTGGAGATCTGTGCAACAGCCAGGCAGCGGAAGCGTCTCACATTTAGTGCGTCAGAGTGACCATGGACCAGACGAGCAGCAGACTGGGATGGCTACAAATGACTGCTTCCCAGATGTCCACATTCAGAGGATGCTCTCCTCCGGCTCCTCAGCCGCAGTGAGACAGGAGGGAGGCCAGGCCTGGGAAAGCTCTGTCATGCAAGAGTCGTCCTGAGCCACCGCATAATTGTTCATACGCCCCTGGGTGGGGTTTTCTGGTTCTCCTGTGAAAAGAATAGTGCGTTTCTTGTTTCCTGAACAGAGGTAGGCTTTTATTTCTTTTTTGCTTTTAAAAAAATAGTTTGAGGGGGAAGAGGACATTGTAGCACAGCAAGTAAAGCCTGTATGCCAGGCCCATATGGGTGCCAGTTTCAGTAGTTCCTCTTCTGGTCCAGCCCCCTGCTAATAACCTGAGAAATACAATGAAAGACAGCTTATGTGTTTGGACCCGTGCCACCTGTGTGGCATACCTGAATGAAGCCCCTGTGTCATGGCTTTGGCCTGACCCAGCTCTGGGCTGTTGTATCTGCCTGTAGAGGACCAAGTAGATGGAAAAGTCTCTGTTTGTTTCCCTCTCTCTCTCCAACTTTTTCCTTTTTAAAAAGCTTTATTTATTTTAATTGGAAAGCCAGATCAGATTTACAGAGAAAAGGAAAGATCTTCCATCTGCTGGTTCACTCCCCAAATGACCACAATGACCAGAGCTGAGCCAGTCTGAAGCCAGGAGCCAGGGGGGAGCTTCTTCCAGGTCTCCCACACAGGTGCAGGGTCCCAAGTTTGGGCTGTTCTCTACTGGTTTTCATGGCCATAAGCAGGGAGCAGGATGGGAAGTTGAGCAGCCGGGATACAAGCCAGTGCCCATATGGGATCCCAACATTTGCAAGGCAATGACTTAGCCATTGAGCTCTCGAGTTGGGCCCTTTCTATAATTCTTTCAAGTAAATTATTTTGAAAAGATCAGCGATTTTGAAAAGCACATTTCTAGTTTATGTATCTATTAAAATGTGAGCTTAGAAGCATGCTGGTAAGCTTTGACTTTAGTCTCATAAGTTGAGGAGGTTACTGTCCTTGTACAGTGGGCTCATTCAACAATTTCTGGGACCAGTTGTTTGGATGAGCTCAGCAATGTGATGAGGTGACAGGCTGGACCAGAAGCTAGGTTGGGTTGGTGCTGACCCCCTGAGCTACCAAGTGCCCTCATTGGCTGGTTTGCTTTGATCATGTTTACTGGTCCATGTGTGTAGAAGAGCAGCAGCTTTGTGGGGGGATATAGTCTATGAGAAAACAAAGGGAAAGTGAGTGTTCCTTTGTTAATCTGTCCCTGATGGGTGCTGGAGAGATTGTATGCCATTTGCTTCGCTATGATGGTAGCTTAGGAGGAAAATCTCAGGACTTCTATTGCAGCTGCTGTTCATTCACTTTGTGGAAATAGCTCGTTTATTTTTTTTTTCCTATAGCATTTAGATGATAGTTGTAAAAATACATCTACACATTTACATAATACTGATATCAGGCAAGAGAGAAATATGTTAATTCAGTGTCTGAAGCTACTAAAATGATGCATTATTATCAAAGGAAAAGTAATAAAACAAAAATTGGTCAACCCTGTTGCTTACCTGCCTTTATGTATGTGAAGTAACTGAGTGGTGTGTGTGGTGTGAGAGAGAGAGAAAGAGAAATTATGAGTCTGGTTAATTTTATTTCTGATTTTTTTCCCCCCAGATTTTCTAAGCATAAAATAGGTGGGAAGCTGAACAATGAGTGCTTTTAAAAATCTTACGGTTAATGCTTCCTGGCTTCGTTTGCAGATATGAGGCCGCAGGAATCCTGGCGAGGCCCGCCGCCACTTTTCCAGCAGCAAAGGTTCGACAGGTAATTCCAAAGCAAATGTGACTTGTAAATATTCTCTCTGATTAGAATTTTAGGCTCTTGCACTTTCTGGACTAAAAAACCTCAATGTTCTGAAATAAGCATTTTGCCACCAACACCAGTTTTCTCGCAGCTGTTCTTTCGAAAAATATTAGCGAATTGAAGGGTTCATGTTTGTATACCTTGTTGCTCTTCTTGGTTCTAGGCCTTCATTTTATTGAAGCTTTTGAGGTACCTGAAAAATGCAACACAGAGAGCTTAAAAAATTGTATTAGATTTTGGTCAGCCTAAACAAATTTCTTTTTAGAAGGTTGTGCAGCTTAATGAGGCATAACTAATGGTGTTCCACTTTTATCATTTCTGTGCTGGCAACACAGCATTAGTACAGACCAACCATTGATTCTTGCTACAAACCTCTTGAAGTCCTAATCAGCTTCTTTGGAACAACTTTTTCAGGGCTGACAAGCCTATTGTAGGGCAGTGTCACTGTAGGTCAGTAGTTATTAGTTGCCACTGAAAACAGTTTCTTTAACTACTTAAGACTGAACTGAATTAAACGCAGAAGGGACTCAGAAGAGGATTATGGGATCTGCAGTCTAATAAGTACCATGGACTGGGAGGAATGTGACATGGTTTAATAACAAGGGATGTCTGACATGTGTTCCTTCATTGGCGAGCTGCGTGCCCTAAGTCAGAGGGACTCTGCACGAAAGACGCCGAGGCACGTTATGAATAATGATATTAGCATCTGAATAATTTTTAAAGGGCAGCTTTAAAATGTATCATTTCATGCTGGTTTTGCCAGCACCAGTTTATGCAAAACAAAGTGAGCGCTTTTAAAAATCTGCTTCCTTTTATGCCTTCTCCTTTCTGTTGTATTCCCCTTTCTTTTGCTGTTTAGTACTTTCTGATATGTCCACATCTGAAACCAATAGTTTTTCATCTGGGTTTATAAATGCTGTTATTTGAAGAAAGCTATGATTTTTTTGGATAGTTCAAGAAAAAGAACCATCTTATTCATTTGTTTATTAATAGTATATTTAATGCAAGTCACTAAGCTTAATGTGACTCTTTCTTACTGCGTCTGCCCCCCTTGTTTTTGGAACAGGCGCTCAGTGCACATACGCTGTGCCATTGCATTGCCTGTGGAGCAGCACTGTCTTCCGAAAGTCTCTGAGTTAGGGGCATGCTTGGTTTCTCCCTCTCACTGCCTTTTTCCTATTTATTGTCCAGTGTGTGTTGCCTACTGAGGATGTGTCGGCACCTTGTTAATATCCCCCCTGGGGACTATAAGGAAGTAGATGCTGTTGGTTTACAGAACAAGAAATTGAGGCACACATTAATTACTTAACGTCTCCTTTTTTCCTTAAAAATTTTACTTTTATGCATTTGGAAGAGAGAGACAAAGAGAAATCTCCCATCGGCTGGTTCATTCAGATCTCCCACATGAGTGTCAGGAGTCCAAGCACTTGGGCCTTCTGCTTCCTTCCCAGGCACCTTACCAGGAAGCTGGGTTGAAAGTGGAACCAGCTCTAGGAGGTGACCTGGAGCTCAGCATCCTCTGATACAGGACGCTGACAGTGCAGTACCACAGCGTCAGCACCTTCAGCACCATTCTTTATCACAAAGCTTCACTGAATCAGTCTTGGAATCATCCTCTGAGCTGCTGTAACACTGTGGAGACTTGCAAGGATCTGATTCCTCTTGTTCCTCCGGTCTCGGTGGCTTTTCTCTCTTCGCTCCACATGAAAGGTTTCCTGATGTCATTGTTATCCTTTCGCTTGTCCTGGCATCCGTCATGTTTTGTTATTACTCTGTACTGATATTGTATCAGCTGACTTTGGGAGTCCCATTGGTCAGCGACAACTTTTGTGGAGTGTTTCTTGGTTTAATTTAGTAAGACATGTGAAATCATTCCTGAAAGAAAGCTGTGTGTGTGAGCGTATTCCAATTCTGTCTTACAGATCAACCTTGACTTACGATCATTTAAGAAATGTACCACTTCATTCACTTAAAAAAAAAAAAAAAAGAACCAGCCATTCTTTTGTTCTCAGCTTGGCCTCCATTAGTGTATTAGGAGCTATATATTACTTCAGTCATCTTCGTAGCCCTTGCCAGTCCAGCCATTCTTTCCCTATATGTCAGAGAGGAGAAACACTAACTTTGCAGAGAAGTCACAGCTAGTGAGCAGGTGCATTCTAGAAGAACCCAGCTCTGCCAGTCGTTCAGTACATTTCTACTAAGTGTTTGTTGTAAACCCGATTAGAGGGTTTTTTTGACTGTATTAAAAAAAAAGAGACTACACTGTATTTCATGAGTTATTTCCTACTTTGTGGTAGTGTTTATAGTGGTTCTTTTGATTTAAAGATAGGTACCACAAGGGGCAGGGGTTTTTCCTAGCAATTTGTAAGTCAGCCATTTGATTTTCAACTTATGCATGTTGAGCTCTGTTAAGTCTTTAAAAGCTCAGATCTGCCCTATGTGTGAACTAAATCCAGAACTGTTTCCATTGGAAGCTTAGACTATTGTTGCTTTCATTGATATCAAATTTCTCAAATAAGTTACCTCAACTGCTCATTTTAAGATGGGCTGGGGTTTGGTAGATGTCTCAGCACAGCTAGTGAGATATCTCTTGAGCTATTACACCCCAGATTTCAAGTGCTGGTTCTGCTTCCCACCCCAGTGTCCACTCACCTGCACCCTGGGAGACAGTAGAATGGGTCAAGAATTTGGGTCCCTTGCACCCATATTGGAGAGAAGAGGCTGAGTTCCAGGTCCTGGCTCTGGCCTGGCCTAGGCACTGGGGGGCAGTCAGATGGACAGATCTCTTTTCTCGCTGTATCTCTCTTCCTTTTAAATTAAATAAATAGGTGAATCAATTTAAGAGTATGAATCAACTCAGGTACTAACATCCTAGATCTTAAGACATTTTCTTAGTAAATTTTAACTTATTACTAGTTGTGGATTTTAATATAATTACTTTAGAAATCTAGTTTTTGGAAAACAAAGACCTTTTTCCACACCAAGCAAAAGATAGTAGTTGTTACTCTTTGTTTATTAATGATCTTTTTATAGTAAAAGTTATCTGTCGGGCCCAACACGGTAGCCTAGTGGCTTGCACATGTGGGTATTCCGTATGGGTGCCGGTTCTAATCCTGGGCAGCCCTGCTTTCCATCCAGCTCCCTGCCTGTGGCCTGGGAAAGCAGTTGAGGATGGCCCAAAACCTTGGGACCCTGCATCTGCGTGGGAGACCCAGAAGAGGCTCCCGGCTTCAGATCGGCTCAGCTCCAGCCGTTGCAGCCGCTTTAGGAGTGAATCAGCAGTGAAAGATCTTCCTCTCTGTCTCTCCTCCTCTGACTTTCCAATAAAAACAAGTCTTTTTTAAAAAAAGGTTATGGCAAAACCATCATTAGTCATTGTTTAAAACAAAAAGGAGACTTGTGTGTCTAAGTGGTGACTTCCTATTTGTAGAACATAAAATATTTTAAATTACCATTCTAGTATTCCAGGTGCACATTTAGGTGATTTTTGTGATTATAAGACAACAAGGAACAATGTAGCACAGTTATTGTGAGAATTAGAGTTGTGCTTTCATGGCCTGGCTGTGAAGAGACTCCTTGGTCGCAGTGTGTAGCTATAGCCCCTCTCCTGCAGGTGCCAAAGGCTGCCCTTCCTGTCCCTGAACTCTGGACATGGACATGTTCTTGCTAAGACACGTGAGGCGTTCTCTATACTAATAACCTAAAAAATAAACATGTATGTGTTCTTAGATGCAGACCTTTAAATTTGGAATGACAGTGAGTTATAGTTTTAGAGTTCTGCTTTCAAGCCACCACTGAAAGAATAGCTTTGGCCTTTCTAGAGTTCTTCAGTGAAAATAGTTATCTTCAAGCCATCACACAGAAATGTGTGTGTGTGTGTGTGTGTGACAGAGAGAGAGAGAGAGAAGGCAAGCTCCAAGTGAAGGGAGCAGAGTGTGTAGAGGATGGATTCAGGTTTGAATAGCTGTGAGAGGAATGCATTACCCAATGAGCCCAACTTCAGGCTTTCATTTTCCCCCATAAGACTTTTTTGCCCAAGAAGTCAAAGTTACAGGCTGAAACGGTTATAGCTGATAGTCAGCTGTATGTTGAAATATGCCGGAGATATTTGCTCCTGTTTGTGGTGCCTTCTAGAAAGTTGCAGCTTGCCTGGTGCTGCTTTTGGAAGGTATATCTTTGCTACATTGTTTTTGTGACAGTTTTTAATGATGATTTAATATCTTATACCTGTTGCTTTGTATCTGCAAAGTTAAAATAGGCACTCAAAGACAATTAAAACATTTCTTTCGTCTAGTAATCTGGGACAGCACACTGGGCTATAATAGCTTTTGAGTCTCTGTTCCCATGTAAACTGTACACCAAATGCCAGTCAGCCCATGCCAATTAGTGCTCATGTTGCTAGGTCACCGTGGTCAATTGAAAGCTGCATCAATAGAACTTGAAAAGGTTTCCTCCCGATCAGACCTCCTGACATATTGAGGAGAATAATGGATGGGAAAAAGCAGCCACATCCCCTACCCTGGATTCCAAATACTCCACAGTAAGAATTCATTTGCAACCTGCAATTAACTAGAAAGAATGGATCCCAAGAACAACTCTGGACATTTTTGAGAATAAAGCCTCAATTTCCCGTCGTACACATGTTTACTCTTTGGATAACATCATAAATGAAGCCAACTTGGTGATCTTGGTCT
The DNA here is from genome assembly GCF_017591425.1 of Ochotona curzoniae. Classification (NCBI taxonomy): domain Eukaryota; kingdom Metazoa; phylum Chordata; class Mammalia; order Lagomorpha; family Ochotonidae; genus Ochotona; species Ochotona curzoniae. Next base: position 73,132 of record NW_024466741.1, read on the forward strand.
AAATTTATAAGTGACTGAAAAAGAAATCCTACAATTAAAGTATATATATATATATATATTTATTAAGAAGTCTGACCTTTTGATTTATCTGCATTGAAGCAGCATTTTTGATACGTGCATGCTGCTCCTTTCTACCATCCTAGCAGGCACCGACTGCAAGGGACATACAGGCTGTTGTGATACTGTGTCTGCCACAGGAGATCCAGGCACATTGGGTTGGCATAGTGTTGGGAGATGAAACCTGCCAGTGTGAGGCTCTGTACTGTAATAGACTTCTAATATAGACATGGTACATTTCCACAGAGGAGTTGGGGCTGAGCCTCTCCTGCCGTGGAACCGGATGATCCAAAACCAAAACGCAGCCTTCCCACCAAACCAGTACCAGATGCTAGCTGGGCCTGGCGCATACCCACCCAGACGAGATGATCGTGGAGGGAGACAGGTAAGCCAGTGCGGGCTGCAGGGTGGAAAGCCTTCTGCTGCCTTTGTGTGCCAGTGTGCCTCCCAGGGGTCCGTGTCTTCCTACTGGATTTCTAGAGAAGTTACAGATAGGGCAGCTCGGTTCAATTTGGATGTCTCATATTCAAAATGCCTATAAGGTAAGCAGCTGCCTCACTAAATAGGTTTGTATTTTGATGATGCTGACGAATTTCCAGTCCAGAAAAGCCCCTTGTAATCAGAGCCAGTCCGAGTGTAGATACAACAGTTGCTGGAACACATTGCTTTTCCTGTATTGTTTTTTAATAAAACCAGATCTCTTATTCCCAGTTGCTAATTTCTGGGAAGCTGAAAGTAAAAATCTGCTATGCTCATCTTAAAATCTACTGCCTTAATTCAGCTGCTAACCCCTCCTCAAGGAAAGAAATTTCTCCCTGTTAATTTTCCATATATTTTTCTAATGAGGGTAGACAACTATACCTCTGAATGAGTAACAGTGGTTTACAGATCTAGTGAATCTAGTGAGTGCATGCTTCATTTTCTTTATAGTGTCCAGTGGTAACAGCATTTAAAACTGAGGTCCTTTGGACTTAGCTGGATACTCAGACCAGTGTTTATGTGCTGAAACACTTGCTCAGCAGCACGGTTGGCATGCTGAGGTGCCTGTGTCATGTTTGTGGAGTTGGGCACCTGCGGGGGTGCGGGTTTAAGTTGATTACCTGGTGAGGCCGTTGGCCTTCTGCGGGGCTTCTTAACACCTTTTTTTGCACATATTCTCAGAAATATTTTTTCCTCCTTAGAAGAAAAGCATCATCTTAACTGTAAATGTTCATGGGTTTTGAGAGGATGTTGGTGAGAGCTCATTAAAATCATTTCATAGAAATCTGCTTGGAATTCTTTCAACGCAAAGCCACAATTATACCAGCGAACTGAGGCTGTTTGTGGGACTGGCCTCTGTTGGCACAAGGCATGAACTCTCTTCAGAACTCATGTATTGTTGAGGCAGAAGGATAGGCTGGGCTCTTGTTTTATGGTTTACTCTCCAGTCTGCTCAAAGCTTGGAGCTGGGAGCTCTGTGGGTCTGCCTCCTCGGTGTGTGTGTAACAGGAGGCTGGGGCAGCACAGAGCAGCACCCTCTACTCCAAGCACCCACCCCAGCTGAGGGGACCCGTGAGGAATGTTTGGTCCAGTCAGGAACAGGGCGGCAGCGTGGGACCTTCCTCCTACAGAGGAGCCCCACCCAGCTGTTACAGGAAGGAAAGCACTCAGATGAATACCAGTTGGGAAATCTATGATCCTTTTAGGATTTTGTGGAAATTGCTTTTGTTTTTGTTTTCTCAGTGTTTTACAATGAGATACCTTTTTAAAATTATTAAATCACAGTTGTCGAAGTACAATTAAATTGCTTGAGTTCATTATGAAGAACATAAAATCTAGCTTCGTCATTTTTAGCAAAGTTCATATAACCAAACAAGGCCCTAGCCTATGTTAAGAGTCCACAATGTTTATATTAAATTAAACTATTAAAATGTTCTCAGTCACAAAACAGAGGATTCCCTGAAATGGAATGATGATGAAGGGGGTGTCACATTTATCTGTTGTTGAGAAATGTCATTTGCAAGCATACTAGAATATGTAATAAATGTTGCATGAGTTCATTGCATGTCTCTAGTATATTGCGTGATGTTCCGCTATTTATTGCTAAAGCAGAATGGCTTCCTAGTGTTGTCATTCTGAAGGTTGTGTGGGTACCCTACTACTGTGTGCTCAGAGTGGCCCCTGGGGTGGTGGGAGGACGGACTACTGCGCTCCACACATGTCTGCATTTACCGTGTCTCAGGACCGCCTTCGTGGGGCTTGCTTCAGGCTGGCTGTTCCGGGCTTTGGGGTCAGTTTTAATGATAACTTATGTGCTTGTCTGCAAAGATCTGGGTCAGTGCCAAAGTCTGGTTTGACAGTTTAGGTCCTTTGCAAGGGTGTTAATGGAGAAAATAAATTGTTTGTTTTGTGTGTTTCAGGGATATCCCAGAGAAGGAAGGAAATACCCTTTGCCACCACCCTCAGGAAGATACAGTTGGAATTAAGCTTTTGTAAAGCTTTCCCCAAATCCTTTCATCAGTCTACACTTTTATGCTATTTGTGAAAGATTTCTTTCTCAAGTAGTAGTTTTTAATAAAACTACTTTGTGTATTTCTTTTAACTGTGTATATTTCTACTGATCTGATCTCACTGTTTTATGTTGCTTTCCTAAGGTGTGTGTTGCATAATACAGTGAATCTGAATTTATTATTGCTTATAAAACACATTTGATGGGATAGGAGTACCGATTTTTTTCATTATGGTTAACAATCATACCAGCTGTGAATTTCAAAACACAGTGTATTCTAGATCATCTGAGATCCATGCTGATTTTTAATGCACAAGAATTAGGTATGAACTCTTGAGCTGGACCCTCAGCGAACTAGAGTATATATTGTTCAGTATTTCTTTGGAAACGTTTCATTAATGTATTTGTCTAACAGAAATTTCTGGACTTTAGTAAAAAAAATAAAAATAAACTTTAAAAACTTGTTTATTACTCTTTTCACAGTCTTTCCACTTTGAGAATTTTGACAGAGGGTATTGTTTTAAAAAGGTTCTTTTATAGAAAACAATTTTTTAATGAGATATCAAAAACAAGTCAGTAAAAAAGTAGGTTTTAAGAGAATATGTTCAGGGTTGGTACCATGATGTAACAAGCTAAATTTCCGCCTACAATGCCACATCCCATATAGGACTGGTTCAGGTCTGGGCAACTCCACTTCTGATCCAGCTCCCTGCTGCTGGCCTGGGAACACAGCTGAGGAGGACCCATATCCTTAGGCCCCTGCACCCATTTCAGAAACTCAGAAGACACTCCTGGCTTCTGGCTTAGGCCCAGCCTAGCTCCAGTTATTGGGCCATTTGGGGAGTAAGCCATCAGATATAAGCTCGTGTTCACATGCTCAGTCTCCTCACCCCCCTGTGTAATTCTACCTTTCAAATTATTTTAAAAAAAAAAAAGCTTAGCACTTGAGCACAATCCTGCCATAATATGTAAAAGTGAAAATAACTCATACAAAGATTTTAATCAATAATTGACACTATCATAAAAGCTTTTTGATTGGCTTGTTGACCACATACTGTTGCTGTTTTGTTATTTTCTTAAAAGATCTATTTTTATTTTAAAGAGTTACACAGAAAGATGAAGAGTGATCTTCCATCTGCTGGTTTACTCCCCAAATGGTTGCTATGGCTGGAGTAAGGCTGGTCCGAAGCAGGAACGTCTGCTTTCCCTTTCCTAGGCAAATCAGTAGGGAACTGGATCAAAAGTGGATTAGCCAAGACATGAACTGGTGCCTATTGGGATGTGGGCACCATGGTGGCTTAACCTACTGTTCCATGATGCTGGCCCTTAAGCACTTGTTTTTAAGTCTTCAAGAAAAGATGAATTGTTAAATTTATACCCAAGTCACCTATATCTCTTAACAATTTTTACTAAGAAGGCAGTTTCGATTGGTACTCATTTTCTGTCCTTGTTACAAAGCACCCTATTTTGTACATGTTACACTTGGAGCTCACAGCACATTTATGGGCAGTTTCTTATTCCAAAACAGATTCAGTCACACATGTAAAGATTGCTTTGATTTTAAGAGTTTCTCTGAACTCCTACCCAGTTCATTCCTGCTTTCATATTCAGGGAAAGCACACTGGTTAATCTTAAGCCAAGAGGCAAAAATCCCACCTTAACCTTGACTAGGAAGGTATTTTGATGCTTTTGAGTTCATTGCTAGTGGTGATTTGAATGAAGCAGAATTCTTGGTTATTGAGACAAATCCCTATTAGGAGTTACCCCCAACGACCATCCGATTACCTTCACCCTAGAATTTCTATTTTCCAAATATTAAAGATGCATAGCCAGCTAACTACAGTATTGTGTGGTCCAAAGGATCCTTCAGTTAGCTGTGTGCAGGTTTTGAGGTACTCCCAACCACCTGCAATTCTCCACTCCTACTTTCTCAGCCCTTTACTTTTGGTTTAGCTTTATTGTCAGCTGTCGGGAGACTTGGGCAATATCTGAAGTAAGCAAAATTGCCAAGTGGATGAGATGCCCTTGTAAACAGGTGGTGGTGCCCTGCAGGATCTGCTGGCTGCCTCTTCTTTCTCTTCGGTCTCTCTCCATCTCTGTTCAGCACCTCCGTCCATTTGTGAGTTCCAGAAACATGTCCCGTTTGTTCACACAGCACTTTCCATGGCTTCAAGTATACTATGTACAGCTGTAAATCCTCTAAATTCTGATGTAAAAATAGGCCAATTTTTGGCAGTTAGCTATATACTCCGTCATAGCCTCTAAGTAGACTATATCCCATCCCACCCTAATCTCAGTATGGATTTCCACCCCCCAAACTCAGAATGAGGATAAGAGCCAGTAAGAGCAGCATCCTTCCGTTTCAAGCTCAAATGGGGTGATGGATGTTAACGTACAAAGCCGTTGTCTACAAACGAGTGTGTTTGCCATTCAGGCTTACAATTCAGGCAAATTGGGTATAATGACCCACAGGTTAATTGTCGCGCAATGACGCGCAGCGCCTAAGCGGTCAGGGGAGCTGTGGCTTCGCAGCAGCGGGCGGAATAGTGGTCAAGACCTAGAACCGCGGCGCTGGCCATCCAGCTGCTTCTTGAAGTCAAGGTCTCAGTTCCTGGGCTGGTTGGAAAGTGCCAGGCCCTCAGTGCATTTGGTGTTCCAACACCCAGGTCTCCCCTGCACCTTGCTCTCTTGCTCGCCTTCTGGGTTCCCCAGCTGTTCAGTTGGGAGAGGATGGCCTTCCGACTGCGGCGGCACCGAGGCCGTGGTACCGCTGTGTTTCAGCCTGGCGGGTGGCGCCGTCTCAACTCCCTGCACAAAGCCCCAGACCGGCAGCGGCAATGTCCCTCGTTGCTTGCAAGGCTCACGTTTCAAATCTGCTTGTGCGCCGGTTTCCGTGTGCTACAAAGTGTCTGGTTAGATGTTCCCCAAACAATCCACTTGGCAGACTGCACAGCCACTTCGCGGCTCACCCCATAAGGCTCAGGGAACTGAGTGAGTGCCCGAGGCCGAACTCTCTAGGGGATGATGGACTGCTCTGTGGGCAGAAAGGTCAAGGAATGAATGAAATCTCACAGGGCCGGTTCACCTAGGGCGAAGCTTGTTCCCCCAAGCATAGCGGCATAGTGAGAGCCGACACAGAGCTAGTAATCCCTTCACCCTCGCTGTGTGGCATCAGCTGTTCCTTACAACCGCCTGAGAGTTCCACAAGTTACATTTGGGCAACAATAGTGTTTAACGTTTTATTAGAAATCACTTAAACAATGACTAAGACTAAGACGTTACATGGAGTTAAGTGCGCGCATGCACACACACACAACCAAATAAAACAAAAAAACCTCTTCTGGAAACTACTATTACCTCTAAAGAATAAATTTAAAAAGTGATCCTCTAGAGGCTTACCAAATAAAACTACTCAATATTTTAGAAACTGTATCTCAATTCTCTGTGTCACTGGATTTGGGGATGGCATGCCACCATCTTTGGAAAAAAGAAAAAATCTGGACTGTGTCAACACACAGGCTGCACCCACAAGCTGGCCTGTGCTCGGCAGCAGGAGAATACTGTGCAGGCTCCGGTTGCATGTGGAGTTTATGCTGCCACCACACAATGCCTTGTTTCTCCTGCTAACAAATCCACAACCAAAACGCCCGTTGATTTGGTCTTTAATTTTGACTCACAAATTTAAAAGTCCTTCTCCATGCTTGGTATGCAGTGAAGTTAACAAAGCAAGACCATGGAAGGTTTTTAATGAACAGGACTGAGCCGCTGATTTGCTTTAAATGGAAAGTAAACAGTCACTAACAGACTAGAGTTTGAACACAACATCTGTGTTGATAGAAGGCCGATTGGCTACTTGGGGTGACCATTAGATTTAGTTATAAGCAGACCCTTAAGTGGAAAACAATCGGGTTACCCCCCCCATACACACACCCTTCTATTTACAAAATATCCCTCTTGTGTCCTTTAAAATTTCTCTCACGCACACACATACATACATACACCACAGTTTACAACCCGGAGTAGATTATACAAAGTACCTGCAATGCCTGCTGTTCTTCACAACTTTGATTCTGGGTTTTAGTTTCTCAGGCTCCGTTGGAAGGGAGTGTTAGACTTCAACCATTTAGGGAATGGCCACATCTGCAGAGCCAGGGCATCTGAAACAGAGGCGTCTGCTCAACTCGGATGGGCTTTGTTCCGCTCAGACCCTGGGCCCTCCTTGCTCTTGGCGCAGAGACACTTATCCTCCTCTTCAGTTAATGAGTTTCACCTAGTCTGGCCGTCTGTGTTGTTATGAAAGCTCCGCCAGGCACTATCCACAACAGAAGGAAAAGTTCTCGCTCTGCATTATCAGAAGGGGGAGTTTTATATTAACTTAGTGTTTGAGGATTCAGGCCTGTTCCCGGCTCCAGGAGAGGAACACAGAAACTCGGCTGGGCTCTTACACTACTTACGGGGATGCTGAAAAGGAAAACAAAATGAGCTTACACCAAAACCATCTTTAAAGATGTATCTTCTTCATGATACTATTATGTTTGATAATTTCATCAGTTTGAGGGATTCTTTGTTCTGGAAAGAATTAGCAAGGAAAAAAAAACTTTCCATGAGTTTTTATCACCTGGGGCCTTTAAACCATCAGCTATCATTTTTCTAGGGACTATACCATAAAGATTACTCTAAACCATGTGGTTGTTTTAGAAACTTTTCTAGAAATAGGATTTCAGAATTGATACAATGACGGTAGTATGCACCTGATATAACACAGCAATTTGAAAGATGACATTCTATCAAAACCTTCTGAAATCTCGTATATTGTGAAGTTGTCCTGGCCTGATCAACATTTCCATAGGAGGTGAGTGCACCCTTTCCATACTAATTTGCTCAAATGATTTCTTTTGTGTAAGATGTTTTTAAAATTAAATTGCATTGTCCAAAAATTGACAGACACTGAAGCTGCGCCCCTTGTCTCTTTTTACACTTTGTGAAAAAAAAAATTTATTAGACACAGTGCAGACCAAGGTGCAAGCGTGTCCTCCGCATTTACTCTGCGTTCAAAAAGCTGCTCAGTTAGGTGAAATAACATGTTTCAAACCCAAACTGTATTCTAACACCTCCACTGCTCCCAGTGACTTCCTGCATTTTCATCAATTTCCTAAGCTTACCTTCTTCGGTATTAGCAATTTTACTCCAAAGTCAGTTATGAAAATGACAAAATCAAGCTGAGCTGTCACATCAAGCCATACACATACACACACACACACACACAGAACTCTATACCCTTAATGAAAAAGAAATGACCAGTTGACTTTTAGGAAAAAGTACTTAAGGTTCTTTTAAGTTATATTTAAATATCCATTTGAAACATAGGAAATATAAATTGGCATATTAAAGAATAGATACATTGTTTGTACAATAAGACACCAACAAAATCGGTGTAACTCCTATTAAGTTTTAAACATGATGGAAAAATTATAATTTTATTCTTTACATCTCGATTACAGTTCAGTGAGTCGCCCCGTTCTTGGACTACGGATCAGTTGCCGTCAGCCTGAGCCATTTCACTTGGCCCCTCTAGGATTTCATTCAGCAGACAAGAAATGACCTCCAAGAGAGTAAACACCATGCCTACAGAAAGACAGGCTCTATTTATTTTATCAGTTGGCTGGGGAAGGGGGAGTGGGGACCAGATTCCATTTAAAAAGTCATTTACAACCTTTTTTCCTTGCATCTTAGAGGGAAAATCTTCCGGTAGCATAATATACAAACATTCATGTGCCAAATCGTCGTGGAAACATGTTGAAATGAGTAGGAGACTTAAAAGCTCTCCCAATTCACGGGGTCCATATTTTGATCTTGATGCCTTGGCCCTACGACCTAAATGGCAATAATTCCCCTGCGATAACGTTGCTGTGGGCATGATCAACCTACAATTCAATTTACTTGCAATCAAACACTAATGAAATTGCACTTGGGGGTGGGATGAGGAGGGGGGAGGGGTGGGCTCCTAAGAAAACGAATCTCCCAAGAGGAAACAAAACAAAACAAAACCACACTTAAAGCTGGCTTGATTCCGCGCCCCCCCCCTCCCTTTAAGAAATACAAATACCCACAAAGCTTTCAACTTTTAAAACTCTTGAGAGCTTTGGTTAGGTACGCGGCGGCGGCTGGCGGGGTTCAAGCACCCTGTCGCCTCATTTAGAGACTCCTGGAAGGAGCCGAGAACCCTTGGAAGCCTCGCGCCCAGGCTTGCGGCTGTCACCCACCGTCCCCGGTCTTGGTCTCTGGTCGCCGCGCATACTTCGAAGACATTCGGCTTCCGCGCACGCCGCACCCCCAGCCCCTGTCCGCCTTCGCAGTTTCAGGTCCACCATTCGGGGGGGGCCACGTTCAGGACCTCCGCACGGTCACCACGTCCTGCCATAGAGCAGGTTGGCGCCCAGCACGCCGCCACCGCCGCCGTAGTCCCCAGCGGCCGCGTCCAGGGCTGCCAAGCCGCCTCCGGGGCCGTGCAGCGCTGGCGGGCTGGGCGACAACTCCTCCAGCTCGGGCGCGGGCGTCGCGGCCGGCGGCTGCTGGCCCGCCTGGCCCGGCGTGGGCGTGCCGGCGCCGTTCTGGCACGGCTTGCCGTCCTTGACCAGCACGGGCACGGCCACGCGGCGCGGCGACGGCGGCGGTGGCGGTGGTGGCGGCGGGCCCAGGCCGCCCTCCTGCTGCAGCTGCTGCGCCGCCTTGTCCTTGGCCTGCCGCTTCATCTTGTAGCGGTGGTTCTGGAACCAGATCTTGACCTGCGTGGGCGTCAGGTGGATCATGCTGGCCAGGTGCTCGCGCTCGGGCGCCGACAGGTACTTCTGCTGCTTGAAGCGCCGCTCCAGCTCGTACACCTGCGCCTGCGAGAAGAGCACGCGCCGCTTCCTGCGCGGGGCCGCGGCCGCCGCGTGCAGTGGCGCCAGGGACTTGGCGGCGTCCGCGATGCCTGTCAGCGACCCCATGCCGGCCACGTTCACGCCCGCCGACGGCCCCATGAACCTGGAGACTGGGGAGGAGGCCCAAGGGGGCAAGGCCAGTGAGCGGCAAGGCCCGCCACCTGCCGCCGTGTCCCCTAGTGCTCGGCCCGCGTCCCCAGCAGCAGCCTCCCCAGGAGCGCGCGCGCGCGCGCGTGTGTGTGCCCCAACACTCACCGCCCCGGGGACCCCAGGACACCCACCCCCTCCGACCCCGGAGCCCCGGACCAGGGGTCCATCCCGAGGACCAAGCATCCTGGCGTCCCGGGCTGTGGCACGCGAAAACCTCGCACCCGCCCGCCTGCCCGCTGTCCCGCGCGCACGGCCCCCCGCTCACTTGACGAGTAGCGCGGGTCCGAGTTGGCGCCGTACCAGCCGGTGGCCGCGGCGGCGCCCCGCATGCCGTCCGTGTAGGCGGGCAGCTCGCTCATGTTGCCCAGGCCACCGTTGCAGTAGCCACCCATGGCGCCGTGAGGGAACTGCGAGACGCCGGGCGGCATGTGGTAGGTGGCGGCCGCCGCCGCCGCTGCCGCCGCCGCCGCCGCCGCTGCCGCCGCGTTGTGGCCCGCCATGGCGTGAGGAGGCTGCATGCCGGCCACGGCCGCCGCCTGAGACGACGACGACGACGACGACGACGAGGGCCCGGGCGGCGGCGCGCGGTAGACGGCCCCCAGGGGAGCCCCCAGGCCGGGCGGCGCGCCGTCCATGGCGCCGCCGAACTTCTTGTAGGTCTCCTCGATGGGACTCAGGATGTCGGACACGGAGAAGGGCGTCGTGTGCTTGGGGCTCAACGACATGGCTCGGCGGACGGCCAGGGTAGGGGAGGCCCGGGGCGGGCGCTGCTCGCCGCCGCCTTGGGCCGCGCCTGGGGCGAGGAGTCGGCTGCGGCGCGGCGAGCCCCGCGCGCTGCGGGAGCTGCGGTTTATTTTAGTCCGGCGCCAGGTTTACGACAGACTCGGGGGGCGGAGCAACATCCCAAACGAGCAAACAATGGTCATTGACATCTTTTTTCTCCCTCTCTCTCTCTTTCTCGCTCTCTCTGTCTCGCACGCCTCCTTTCGACCTCCCCATAATGGAGGCAAGAAAAAAAAAAAAAAAAAGGTGAAGGCCTATGTTGATGGGTGGGGGACAATTGGGTGCTTCTGGCCAGAGATCACCCCCTTGGCCTCGTCGGTGCTGCGCGTCTCTGTCTGCGACAATCGTCGCGGCTGGACGTGAGGGACGCAGCGCTCGTCCCCCGGGGCAGACGGAGTTTTCCCTCAAGTGACTTTCACGGTGGCGAAGTACGGGGTAACTGGGGAGGTGCCAGGGGCGGGGGGCGGGGAGCGAGGAAACGGGCTGCTAAGTTTGGGGGCGTAGGGGAAGGATTGGCCCTGCTCGCTCCTCGCTCTCCCAGCTCAGCCGCTCTCTGGCTCCATCATCTAAAGTGTTAAAAAAGAGAGGGGGGGGGGGTGGCTCTTGGTCCCACGATAAGAGCGCATAAAGAGAAGAGGTACAATGACCGGCCCTGCCATTGTAGGGATCCCTAATTTATGCATCTTTAAACCCTTGAGCATCATTTTGTGGGCAACCGAACGGACACTTCCAAATTAGCTCAGAGTTACCCAGCTCCAAAGAAGAGAGAAAACGCGCGCGCGCACACACACAGACACACACAAATTACACAGACGCGCACTTGTAAGTATTTCTGTTTTTACTCCGTAGGGATGGAGGTTGAGCAAGGCAAACACGACGCGTACAGATTTGCTCGAATGTGTTCCCCTGGCACCTGCAAGGGTCTTTTCTGCTTTTTGCCCATATTTCCTTTGCCCTCCTTTCTCTCGGTCTCTGAAAGTAAGTATGGAATCTAAGAATTCTTCTCCGTCAGGATGCGAAAAGAAAGGGGGGAAAAACCCTAAATTCCCCAAATTTTCTGGCAGTTTGCCATGGGTCTTTCTGTTGTGGTTGCTGGAAAAAATACTAACGTCTTCAAGGAATATAAAAAATGGAAAATGAGGGTGAAAGGGGGCTTGTTTATGAAAAACGTACGGAATCGCAGATAAATTGGTTTTGACAAAAACTTTGTCGTTTGGATTTGCTAATTTCCCTGCATAAGAAGGATGAATTTAGACACTGTGAAGTGTCAAATGCTGAACAAGACGAAGAATATAACAAAAGAAGTGTGCAAATCACGTGGAATGAATTCTTAGAAACGGTCTTAGAAACTTAGAAACGGTTTTTACGGTAAAGATAAAAACCAGCAATAAATAGGAAAATGAAGATCTCATTTTAAACATTTCTGGGGACAGAACAGAAAGAAAAACAAAATAAGAAGAGTACTTTTGAAAGCCAGACTTTAGCGTTGATTCCCCCACTCCCCTTATTTGGAAAGAAAAAGATGCCCAAGCTGACAGCCCAGCTTTAAGGGAGGTACCGCTTTTTCTGCTTGGTTTCAGCCCGTGGGTGGGTCGTGCTCCGCTTTCACCTTCCTGTTTTAATGACTGCTTTGTTCACTTCAGTCGCTGTGTCCATCTGGTTCCCCAGTGGGCAGTGAGTGACGACTAGCCAAGTGTCCAGAGTGATGTCGTCCTAAAATACACGCTGAAGCAACGGGTTGTGAGGTGCTGTGAACTGCGTCCAGCCAGTGGGTTATGGACTTAGGTGAATTCTGCTGACGATCTAATGTGGGGCTGCTTCTGTAGATCGCCCTGAACTGTTAACACTGGCGCGACGTCTTCATCTTCACCCGCAATGGAACTGCCTCTTTCTACTTTCTTTCTTTCTTTTTGGTCTGATTTCAATTGAAGATACACAAGGAAGCATGTATCTGTTTAAGCAGTTTCTGGGATCGTTCTGAAAACTCCAGTATGACTTTTAAATTTTCAATTTAAATTGTATTGTTTGCACATTTTTACTGGTATATGTGAAAAATAGAAAATCTTGTCAAACTTTCATCAAGGCAGCAGGTACGTTTAGAAAAGGAAGGAAGGGAGA
>NW_024466742.1:0-55975 GCF_017591425.1 Ochotona curzoniae
AGTCTCCATGTGGCAGATGCAATAAGCAAGATGCAATAGATGTGCCCTGGGGTCACGCAGCCAGAAAAGGCACCACGGGGACAGGATAATCCAGGACTCGCTGGCAGGTCTATTCCTTGGAGGCTGTGATTCAATGGAGTCAGCTCAGGAGGCGCTGGTGGAGAACAATACCAAGCATCCTTCACAAATGCTCAGCAGCTAGCAGGGCTAAGTGAGGTGAAGGGCTCTTCTCTGACCAAGTCTGGCACAGTTAGGGCTCTCTTTGGTGGCACGGGAGCAGGTGCCCCTCCTCACGTGGAGCTCCACGGCCTGGGGCAGGATATAGAGGTGATGCAACCTGATGGTAATGGGTGCTGAGCCCTGCTGTGAGTGCCTCACAGGTTTTAAACTTATTCTCCTAATACCCTTTTCACAGATGAGGGTCCCCAGGCACCAAGATATTAGCCATTAGTTTGAGGTTGTAAAACCAATAAGTGGCCAAGCTTGGGATCAGAACTGAAGGTAAGTCAGGCTTGTCAGATCGGCCTTTCTTTTATTTTGTTATTTGTATTGGAAAGGCAGAGACATAAAGAAACCGGTATTCTTCCAACCACTGGTTCGCCCTCTAAATGTCTGCAGCAACCAGAGCTGGGCCAGCACAAAGCCTGAAGCCAGTAATTCAGTCTGGTTCTCTCATATGAGTGGCAGGGTCCTAAGCACTTGTGCCCTCCTTACCTGCTGCCTGCTGGGGTGAACACTGGCAGGAAACTGAATTGGGAGAAAACTTGAAACCAGGCACTGAATCATGGGAGACAGGTGTCTGGTGTGGCGTCTTAACTGCTAAGTCCAATGTCCACCCTAAACCCTTAATCTTGTCCCCTATATTGCTAGCCTAAAAAAACTCATCTTTAAAAAATATATATTTTTATTTGTTTGAGAGACAAAGAAGAGTAATAAATAGAAAAAGAGGTCTCCCATCCTTTGGTTTACTTCCCAAATCCTGTAGCTGCCAAAGTTGAACCAGGAGAAGCCAGCAGCCTTGGTCGGCTAGGTGAGCAGCAGAGACCCAAGATACCTGAACCAGCACCTTCTGCTTCCCAGGGTGTGCTTGAACCCAAAGCTGGGCTGAGAAGCAGAACTGGAAGTTAATCCAAGCACTCTGCTCTGCAACAGGATGTGCAAGTCCCGAGCACCAGCTTACTCTCCAGCCGACAGGGGGAGCCACCAGGACCTCCCCTACTTCTGGAGCCTGCAAGTTTAGTTGGTCTCCCATTCAAGTACTAACCAGGCCCCACCCTGCTTAGCTTCCGAGATCGGGCGCGTTCAGGATGGTATGGCCGTAGACAAGTTTAGTTGGTGATGATGCAATCCACCTGTGCCTCTGAAGTGTTGGCCAAAATGCTGCACGTGGCCAGCATCCACCCAGGACCCTGTGGGAGCAAGGAATTCTGGGAGACTCAGCTTGGGCTGAGTAGTTGGTGGACCCCATCCTGGCTCCCACGGACCGTGAAAGCCAGCGTTAGAAAAAGGTAAGGCTCTGAGGAGTGGGGTCTGCACCCTTGAACAGTTCTGTAACCTGGGGTAGTTCCTGGTCAACTTCCTGCCTCTGATTCCTCACCTGCAAAACCAGTGCAGGACTTCCACTTCCCGGCAGAAGGGCTGAGAGCAGAGAAGGCAAGCATTACTTCACCCCCAACTCAGCAAGCAGCTGACACCTCCTATGCAGTTAATTGATCCTAATCACTATTTGTGGCAGGAGTTTGCTATCCTTCTATCTTGCTAGGAAAAACAAGTCATCTGTGTGCAAAGATAAGACACAGGAGGTCCCCCTCACCCCTGATTTTCCTCCCCCACGGTTTCTGGGGTCCTCAGGTCAACTGTGGTTTCTGGGGCTCCCACGGTCTGGAAAGATTGGTGTATCTGTTGAAACTTCCAAGGGAGAGACCACTCAACATTTATTACAGTTGATTATCATAATTGTTTTATTGTTAGCGATTGCTGTGCATCTCTGACTGTGTCTAATTCAGAAAGTCAGGTGTATCCAAGGTTTGCCTGAGCAGGGAAAGGGCACCCCATACAGGGGTCTGTGCCCCCACAGCTCCAGGCATGCAAGGGGATGGAGTCCAGGGGGGTGGGAAGTCAAGGGGGTACAGGGTGTTTGCAGAATGTTGCAAATCCTATTTCAATTAAGTCCCTCACCTGGTCAGTCCTGAGAAGACAGTAATACTATCTTCCAAAGCATCTGCAGAAGCCAGCATTCAAATGAGATCCCGCCAGCAAGCTCCGAGGACTTTGAAATCACAGCTCCTCTTCTGCCTTCCCCAAAATAAATGGAATGAATAAACCCCAAGTGTGTGTGTGTGGTGGGGGTGGGGGGAGGCATAATGAAACTGCACTTCCACAGTTGCAGATGCAGTGGCTGCTGATTAAAAGAAAATATTTTCTTTGCAAAGGAAACTGGAAAGGAAACTGGCAGCAGAACGGGTGTGGAGGGGAAGCCGGAGGTCAGCCTGCAGGTGGTGGCCACTGCCAGGAATGCTGACAAGACAGGAGCAGGGAGGGAGCCGGGCTGGGCTGGGGGGGGAGGCAGAGGGCATGGAGAGGCAGAGGACAGCACACTCTCCAGCTTCCATGCAGCTCCCTGCCACCCTAGCCTGGTGTTGAGTTTTGCTGCCAGCCCCTCAGCCTGTTGCCACTGTCCGCTCAGTGCGGGGCCTCGTTTTCAGGAGCTGGCAGGAAAGAAAGCAAATGCTCAGTGCTGGAAGGAATGGGGGAAAATTGGTCCTCTTACTGCGTCGGAGGCTGCTCTCAGGCTGCTGCTGCCGCCAAAGAGGCCCCTGGGCGGTCTTTGTAGCCACTTAGCCCGGTGTTGAGGTTTTCTGCTTAACAGCCCGTAGGTCCAGACTGCGACAAGAAACACAAATGCATCGGAGCCGCCGCGAGGGCTGGTGCAGGAGGTGGAGGGAGTGCGTGCCGTTCCCATGAGCAGAGCGGGCGGGCGGAGCCCTCAGACTGTATAGGGCTGGGGCTGAAACTGCAAGGCCTCCACCTGAGACACCAGCTCCTCCTATTGGATCGGCTGCTTCAAGTCTCACCCCTGACTCCAGCTCCCAGCTAACGCACACCTGGGAGGCAGCAGGTGATGGCTCAAGTACTTGGGGTTCTTGTCACTCATGTGGGAACCCTGGGTGGAGCTCCTGGCTCCTGGCTTTAGTGTGGTCCAACCCTGGCTGTTGTGGGCATTTGGTAGTGAGCCAGGAGATGGAAGCTAACTTGTTTGTGCTTCCTCACTACCTTTCAAACAAAATACATTTTGAAATGTTTTCAATGTTCATGTCTTTGACTCAGCCGTCTCACTTGTGGGAATTTCCACGCAGTGATGATTTACAGCAAAATTATGTGCAAGTAGGAAGAAAATAGGAACAACCCAAAGCGGCCACAATAGGGAATTTGTTAATTAGATTAGCATGGTGACATCTGACCCCATCAATTTGCTTTTCTTTATCTTTCAACTTCTTTCCTCATCCACTGGTCTTGTGGGCCCTACCACTGGGGGCATATTCTGATTGAGAGGCTGTGCCCCAGTTCCTTCCGGCTCTGGTGTGTGCCTCTGTGGATGCTGGTTGCTTTTCTCAGTCCTCTGTGCCCCTCCCATCCGTGCCCACACAGCAGCCAGAGTGCCCAGTGTGATCGCCATGGGCCTCAAGCCCGACCTCTCCAACACGGGTGAGCTCGATCCTGTCGCCCAGCCTCGTGCTCTCTGGCCCTGCTCCTGGGCTGTCCCACTCCAAACTCTGGACTTCTCTACCCTAGGGGACAGTCCCCATGCCACCTCCATGGGCGGGGTGACTTGCGGCCACCATGTGGGTTGTCTACATTGCTTTGCCCCTCTGTCTCCGCAGCACTTGGCTCACGGTGAGGTCATCGTGGGCATCCTCTCATGCGTACGTTACACGGGAGGCGCTGTGCGCTCTGAACAAGTTTGGTAAATGAACGGAAGACTGTTAAGACTGTAAATGAACAGAAAGCTGTTAAGAACTAAATAGGCCTCTGGGTCTTACTCAGAAAGGAAACCCAGATATACAAACTGGCCAGACAGGAGCAGGTGTGCCCAAGAAAAATCTAGATGGTGAGAACAGCCATGGGTTTAATAGCCTGGATCAAGTGCCAAGCACTTGTACATCTTCTAGCTGGTTCCATTCAATCACAGTGCTAGCTTGACTCACTCTTCTTTGGAGGAGGAAACTGACCCAGAGAGGTTAAGAGATGTGCTTTGGACCACACAGCTGGGGAATGAGAGAGCCAGGAAGTAAGTGTGGAGGATCTACACTCTGAAGAAATATTTCTCAGATGGTACACAGAGGGAGCTCAGAAGTGGAGAAGGGCTGAGCTCGGATTTCGCAGGCCATGATGCCAGGAGATATGGTGTGGCCTGGCACAAGTGGCCTCCCCTCTCTGTGCTCAGCTGGGAACCAGGGGTAGATAACACACCCAAAGTACCCAGCTTGGGGCTCTCAGGGCATGGAAATGAGTAGTGCAAGATATCCATGCTCAGGACAGCAGGCCTGGAGACTCTGCCCCAGAGCCTTTAGTTCAAAACCACAGGGTCCTGCAGGACCTGGTGGTGACTGGGCTCTAGGCCGTGGTCCCTCCCTAGGGCCTTGGCCCTCCCAGCTGTCGCCCCTGCTGCTGCTTCCACCGTGCTGGAATGCGATTCTCCAGGCAGCCCGCCAGCGGCATGTGCAGGGTCATTTCAGAAACAGCAGGGCCTGGTACGAGGTGCTGAGAGCAGGATGAGTGCAGAGAGGCCTGGCCACACGCCCTGCAGGCAGACCCTTACCACCCTGCCCCAGTAGAATGCACTGGAAAGGAATGTGAAACAAGAAGCAAGTGACTCAGAATTTGGTGCACACTGGGGCGCAGCCCAGCTTGGCCCACATGCACAAGGTAGGTGTGGTCTCAGACAAATGTAGAGTACATGTTGAGTTTCTGAGCCAGTGCTTATCGCTCAGTCCATTTCATCTATTTGCCTCTCTGATGGTTCCACTGGCAAAGGGCTTGGGACGTGTCTGTTTCTCTGCGGTGCCTGAAACCTTACTGAACTTTGCAGTACCTCAGTTTCCCCATCTGGGAAATGGGGTGTTCTCAGGGCCCAGGGTCCATGAGGGCAGAAGGACTGAAGACCCAGGAAACGTTATGACAAGGACTGCTATGTGGTAAGTTCTAGATCAATATTAACTCAGTACATTATTATTTATTTAAAGAAAATATTGATTTTTATTAGAAAGGCAGATCGGGGACCCGGCACGATAGCCTGGTGGCTAAAGTTCTCAGCTTGAATACACCGGGTTCCCATATGGGCACCAGTTCTAATCCTGGAGGCCCTGCTTCCCATCCAGCGCCCTGTTTGTGGCCTGGGAAAGCAATTGAGGCCCAAAGCCTTGGGATCCTGCACCCATGTGGAAGACCCAAAAGAAACTCCGGTCTCCTGGATTTGGATTGACTCAGCCGTTGCAGCTGCTTGGGGAGTGAATCATTGGACAAAAGATCTTCCTCTCTGTATATCTGACTTTCCACTAAAAATAAATAAATATTAAAAAAAAGAAAGAAAGAAAGGCAGATCAAATTTATGGAGAGAAGGAAAGATCAAGAGGAAGACCTTCCATCTGCTGGTTCACTCCTCAAATGGCTGCAGTGGCTGGAGTTAGGTAGATCTGAGCCAGGAACCGGGAGCTTCTTCCAGGTCGCCCATGAAAACGCAGGGTCTCAAGGCTTTGGGCTGTCCTCCACTGCCTTCCCAGGCCACAAGTTGGATGGGAAGTGGAGCAGCCAGGATACGAACCAGCACATGTATGGGAGCCCAGCACTTCCAAGGACACAATTAGCCACAGTGCCAGGTCCATCTCTCTCTCTTTCGTTTTCTTAAAGAGCGTTTCCATCTGCTCAGGAGTTTCCTCTGACCCTTTGGTGAGCGCCATTGCCCTGCCCTGGGCACCTGTGAGCTGATTCCAGAAGCTCATGGAGCAGAGTCAGCAGGCTGACAGGTGAACGTCCCACTGCTAAGGGGCTCTGACACCTTAGGCTGTGCGTGTGCCGGACGTCTCTTCCTGTTGATTGCAATCACTCAAATTATTCCAAATATTTTCTCTGTCTCATGTCCTCCTCTGTGAGCTCCAAGGCAAATCGTCTCCAGCTCGAAGAATCTGGGCACTGCTGCTACCCACACCAGCCCTCATGCCAGGCTGGAGAACAAAGCTCCCTCCACCACCTCTTCCTCCCAGGAGGTCTGAAGGCCAAGGTCAAGGTGGAGCTGGAGAGGGAGATTGGAAGGGGAGAGTGCTCACCAGTAGCCACAAGAGGGTAGACATGTTTATAAAGCAGATTGTTATTTTTTAATTCTTCGCCTGTGTCCTTTCCCCTACTTCTCTCTTTTAAGGATAATTAAAATGCAAGCTGGCACTCCCTGCTAGGAGTCAGCTGAAGGTTTAATTGCCCCAAGAAAAAAATCCCCAGCAAAAGGTCCCGCGGTAATGGCAGCTCTAGGCCTGGCTGCCCGTGCGCCTTCGCATCCTGCACATAATATTAGCGATAATGCGTTAATCTGCATGGGCACAGGCTCCATTGCCTGGCACCCAGGGAGCCGTGGCACAACCCGGCCCACAGCCTCCGTCAGGCTTTGGCAGCCTTCTCTCCATTAAGCTCTCACCCAGCCTCATTCTTGACCCAGGCTGTTGGCCCCATGCATGTGGCAGGGCTGTGATGGCAGCTGACCCTCCTGCCCATGGCAGGAGGCTGGGGCAGGTGGGGCAGGGGGCTGGGGGAATTGGCTTGTCTTCCTTGACATGGGGCAGGAGCACTGGGCTGGCAGGTTAGACTGCTCCAGGCTTGCCAGTCATGGATGCTGCCTTGTGCTGCTCTGTCTGCCCTGGTTTCTCTAAAGGCGATGCCACAGGCTCAGGCAGTGCCACAGGCTCAGGCAGTTTTGTGGGCTCCTTACCTGTTGGAGCAAGTGATCACTGTAAACCTTAGGATTGCAAGCAAAGGCAGAAATCTCAGTGAGAAAAGCCAGATGGCCCGGGGCCTGGCTCTAGCTCTAAACCTGACAGCCAAGGCTCCTGGAACTCCTGGGGTGCCCTGGAGATGACATCCTGGCGACTCTTCTTCTTCCTCTTGTCTCTTATCCTCCTTTTTTCCCCTTCGTACCCCATCCATCATCCTTCCTGTCCTGCTTTTTAACATATACCTTTTAAATGTTTATTTCTTCATCTACTTGAAATGCAGGGGGAAAAAGAGATCTTCCAACCTCTGGTTCACTCCTCAAATGCCCATGACCAGCATGGAAGCATTCAACTAACAGCCATGGCCAGGCCATTTATTTATTTATTTGCAGACAGAAAAGTTTATTTGCGAAGGAACCAGGTGAGCAGGGAAAGGAGAGGGAAGGGGAAAGCACCTCTGGAGAGAAAGCCGGGATGTTGGGTGCCTCTCGAAAGAGGAAGGAGAGCGAGAGACACCCCATGGCCAGGTTCTTTGATGAAGGAAAAGAAAGGACTCAGCAGACCTTCCAGGCAGCAGGAGTGGGATGTGCAAAGGCCCTGGGGCATCATTTCACTCTGCCAGCAGCCTGAGTCACTGGTGCAGGGGTGAGTTGGGCCTGCAACTCACACATGGGAGGTCTCTGCTAAGCGCCAATTCCTCATACCTTTGTTCTCTGACTCATTTGTCAGCACCCCTTCAATCTCAGTGGAGGGATTTTCCCATTAAGAAACTTTGCCCCATATAGACACTTTGCCCCCCATAAGAAAAAAGTTTCTGAAGCTTGCAGACAACTCAGTAGAAAGGTCTTGCCTCTCATTGCTGTACTGGGGTGTTGTCTAAAACATCGCTGAAAGATCCATTCTCTGTTGGGGCAAACCCCCGAGCCTGGCTTGGCTTTTGGGCTGGGGACTCGGCTTCACAAAGCCAGTTGCTATGCATACTAATGTGTAGAGTTCTGTGCCCAGTACAGGGGCAATCCATTTCTCTCTGGTAGAGAGAACTCAGAAGATATGGTTTTAGTGTCTGGCAGAACATGAGCCAGTTTTACGTCTAACCTAAAAATTCTCTTCTCGTTTTCCTTTGTCAAAATCCTATAAATGCTGTCTTAGTCCTGGAGCCAGCTCACAGTCCTGCCGCCTTGCAGTCCTTGGGCTCCTCCTGTGTCCTTGTCCCTGCCTGCCATTGCCTCAGTCTTGCTTGTCCCCATGAGCTCATTTGGGTGTGGCCCATTTTGCTGTCAACATTGTGTCCTCAGACTTTTGCACTGGCCAGAGAATGCACACATACTCAGTATGCAGTGGGAGGAGCTTGTGCATGTGTGACACCAGATTCTGTCTGGTTTTGAACCTCGGGGGGCATGCATCTTCTTTTCTTTTTAAAGATTAATTTCTTTGAAAGACAGAACTAGAGATTGAGAGAGATGTATCTACTGGTCCACTGCCCAAATGTTGGGACTATGTTAGAAGACGCAGGCTGTGACAACTGGGCATGGGAAGCTGGTAGGCGCTGCCCCTCAGGGAAAGTGGGCGGGCCTCCGTGTGCCCTCCCTGGGCAGGACATTGAGGCTCGCTGTCTTTGCATAAGGGAAACTTTAAGGAGGAACTTGACCAAGGGCAAATGCTGCCTGGCCCTCTTAGTCATGCAGGTCTGGGCCGTGGAGAAGGGAGCCCAAGTGTTGGATAAGAGAAGCACCCCTCATCTCGTCCACACCCCGACACTCTCAGGCTGAAGGCTGGGAACCTGTGGAGTGCTTGGGCACGACCAAGGTCCTGACTGCAAGATGAGAGACTTCCCCGAATTCCAAAAGTTAGAAGCCTCTGACTACACAGATAAGGTCTAGGGCGAGGACAAGTTCCCTGGGCTTGTGGGTCTAAACTGAACCCAACCAACCTGATTCAAGATAACACTGGGTGAGGCCAGGCTTCCCCCGCCTTGACTTTCCTTCCCTGCAGAATTGGCACAACCATGGCCCTCCAGTAGTTAGAAGTGAACGAGGCAGTAAGAATGACAAGGTGGGACAGGCAAACTCTCTAGTTTCCAAGCCTGGTTCTGCCATGGAACCCTGGGGAATGGCTTCTTACAGGCGAGTGTCCGTGTGCTCACCTGTAAGCCACACAGAGCTCTGACTTATGGTGGTGGTGGTGGTAGGACAAGTTAGTGTTTCTGGAGCACGTGGCACATCCCTTGCCCTGGCTCTCGCCGTTGACGTTGTAGTCAGTTCATGGTGTACGGACCGTTAGCTCTGCGGGTGGACATCAGGCACCCAGGTCAGACAGCAACTTCATGTCTTATCACTATCACTCATCAGCTGTGCGACCCTGCATTAAGTTGCACCACTTCTCTGTGCCTTGCGTGTTACACATCACTGACCTCATCAAGTTCTAAGGTTCCAAACACAGTCAGACCACGTCAAGTGCTGACACGCAGTCAGCACGAGATACTGTTAATGAGCTGTGGACACACGAACAGGATGGTGTAATTAGCACTGTGAATCTGCTCTTGGCAGGGGGTGAGGGGAAGAGGGCACTAACATCCACTGAGCACCTGGCGTCAGTCACACTTGACCTAGATTGTGTGGTGAGGAGGAGCACCTGGTGGGAGGGGCAGGCAGAGTCGCCTGTGGAGGATCCATGCAGGAAGCAAGTCCTACAGCTTGCTGAGGGCCTTCCACCTGCCAAGCCTGGGGCTCAGAACCTACAGTGATGGCACTGGGAGGGGTGTGGTGCTGTCCCATCATGCAGAGGAGGGGGCAGTGAGGTGTCTACACTCCCACAGCCGCAGAGCGGCAGAGCCAGGTCCACACGTGACTGCCTGCATGCTTGCGCCAGCTGTCTGAGCTGGAGGAACTGACGTTTCATGACCATCAGCTGGATCCCCAGCCCTGGGGCCACATCCGCTGTTGTGAGGGACTGAAGTGGACAGCCAGCCTGGAAACCCCCAGGACAGACACACAACAAGAAGGACACGCACACCCGAGGGAGTCCCTGTTACCCAGAAATCTTTATTACAAAAATATTTTGCAAGCCAAAAAGTTTAAGTTGCAACTATATACAAAACGGGGCCTGTTTCCTTCCAGCGGTCTTAAAATAAACTCCCCAAACCACGCTCCTTCCGCAGTGTTCCTTCAACCTCTTCCTCTTCCTGGGCTTCCATACACAAGGTGCAGGGACTCTCCCAGGCTGTCGGGCGGAGGCGAAAGCTTTCTGTCTTGCTTGGTCTTCTTCCCTTCATCCCGCCCCCCTCTAAAAGTGAAAAATAAAACAAAATGAAAATGGCACCAAGAAAACCTTCCTGGAAAATCCTTTGTGTGTACATCATACGCCCACGTGTGCGCATGCACAGGCATGTGCTGTCTAGAAAGCCGCAGGGAGGGAGATGATGTTGGGCATGGCCTGAGCAGGTGGCTGGGTCCCTGTGGCTACTTGCTCCCACTGAGCTCTGGCCTCCGTGCGTGAGTGGAAGCTGCCCATCCGACTGGCTGGCTGGGTTAACTTGTTGCGGCGGTGCCATGGTGAGACCTGCCAGGCCTCCCCTGTGAGCTGGAGTAGCCATGAGCAGAAGCTGGCTTCTTGCTCTGACAGCCTGAACGGAATTCTTGGGCATTGTGCTATGGGGGGGCTGTGAATCTTGGTGCCCAAGACAGAATAAACAGGGGCCTCTAGTACTGCGTGCCCTAAGGCCCAGCCAGGCCTCACACCCAACACACAGGGCCAGAAGGTAAGAAGGTGGCAGCTTCTGCCCAACCTCCTGAGACAGGGACGGAAAGTAGACTGGCCCTAGCTCTCAGCAGCACAGCCCTGGTGGTACCCGGGACCTGGTGCAGTGTGATCCCGACAGGGTGTGAGAGCCCAAATGGGAGGCTCTTCCTTTAGCAATCCATTTGCAGAGCTGGAAGGGGAGGGTGCTGCAGTCTGTAGGCCAACACTGCAGGTGAGGGATGGCTAGGAGGGCATCACTGCCCCCTCCCCTCTTTACAAATGAGCAGACGGAGGCAACAGCTCTGGCCAAGACAGAGAGGTGGCCTGGAGACCCCCTGGACTGGTTGGACTAAGCACAATGGGGCTGTGGAAAGCAGCAGCACACAGCTTGGTGGGGTCATGGTCAAGTCCACAGAGTGGCCAAACAAGCACTCCCTCCTGCTACTCAGGGCTCTGGAAGGCTGTGATTTTGCTGATTTTGCCGTCAGAAAAAAATCCCTCTAGGATGACAAACGGCGACACCTCGGACTGCACAAGATCTGACCATGAACATTAACACAGGACAAAGAGCAAGGAAAATGCTGCTCCAGCTTCAAGAAAGAAATAAACAAAAACAAAAAAACAAAACCAAACCCAAACGCAACAGCACAGATCAAGTTTTCTAACAGCTCAGGTTCAAAATTGCACGTTTCACATTTCTCAGTAATTTACAGGCGTCCCCAGCGAGTTGGTGCTGAGTTAGTGCTAGCTGCAGCGAGCAAGCTCAGGTTGAGAAAGGCAGGGTGGGGCCGCGGGTCCCTGGGGAAGTGCGGAGGAGCCCCCCAAGAGGGGATTTTGTCTTGAGGTCCTTTGGTGGGGGAGAGGAGCTGGGGTGTTCCTCGAGGGATCCCTTCTTCCCCAGGGCGTGTGGCTCATCCGCTGGGGGAGGGCAAGCCTGTTGCAACCCCCTCCAAGTATCAGTTTTGTTTCAGCTTCTCTGTGGGTGGGGCCAAGAGAGCTAAAAGGAAAGATCTCCCCTGAGCCACTCACTGGGGAGGGTGGTGGGAAGCTGGCTGTTAATTTCCGCCCCCTGGAAGATCAGGTTTTGTAAGATGCAGGTCTGTCCAGGGCCCCCACAACCATGACTCAGACTCACGCTCTGGAGGACAGAGGCACGGAGAACTCCAGCTTTGGTCCATCTCATTGACTAATTCAGCAACTCCAGTTTCCAGTATGTGGCAAGAATGAGGGCCATGGCTGCCCTGCAGAGACAAGGGCTGGGGACAGAAGAGCCCCACCGCCCGGCCTTCCGGGAACCTGGGCTGGCTGTCCACATCATGGCTGCTCCATGCAGGACAGGAAAGCTCTTGGGGACAGGCCCAAGAGCAGCCGGAAGTCCCATTCACTTCCTCTGCACCTGGACGCTGGCGTACTCAGAGAAGGACTGCTCCGGCTTGGGGGCGGGCGGCTTTGGGGTGCGGTTGAGGTGCACCATGTCCAGGTCAGCATAAGTGAGGGTGTCCTCCGAGGTGACCGGAGGGCCGGTCTGAATGCTGGCATATTCTGTGTGGTTGTTGGGCTCGGCAGCCCTCGGAGCTGTCTTCTTCCCCTTGGGCAGGTTGAGGTCTGCGTAGGTGATGTCATTGATGTCGTTGGTGTCCTGGATCTGAAAAGAGAGGGGCTTCCCCATTAATGGGGTGCCATGCCTCGGTCTCCCCGTGGCCCACCCTCAGGGTCCCTGTTGTCTGTTGAAGGCGTCCTGTCCCCACTTCCCCTGGCATCCATGAGAGACCAAGACCACTGCCTGCCAATCACGATGACACTTCTTGACTCAGAACTCTGGGCCTGAATCTTGTCCTGTTTTCTTGCAGAGGCTTTAGGCAATTCATGTAACATCTCCAGGCCTCAGTCTCCCCGCCACAAGAGTGGGGAGAATGACAGCGTCTCCTGCCAGTATTGCTCTGAGGCTCCAATGAGCTAAGCCAGGCCCAACACTGCAAACAGAGCCTGGCATGGACTGTGCTGCTTTCCATAAGGATTAGCAACCCCTGACCACTTAGCAAATCCAAGTATGCCCCTCATGTGCGGCTCAACGCCTGCACCTGGCATGGGTGCCGTGCTTGCAACTTTGAGGTGTCACACGCTAGCAGCTGCCGACCTCTGTCCCCAGGGCTTGTGAGTGCCACAGTGTCACATGGATGCCTCACTTGGGCCTCACTATAGCCCTGCCTGGAAGAAGTTAATTTACAGGTAAGGACACTGAGACCTGGGGCAGGGACTCGATTTGATCAATGTCACCCCAAGTCTATCGGGTGGTCTTCCTGCATGACTTCTCGGTCTCCAGTCTGCACACACTCACACAAGCTCCTGTGCAGGAAGCCCCAGGAACAGGACACAGGTACCTGGTGGGCACTGGCGCCTGGCACTGGTACACCAGGCAGAAGGCCGCCAGGCCCCCAGAAATGGGGTTGTGCCTCTCCTGCTTGCTGTCCAGGTCCTGGCAATGAGCAGGGTTCAGCAGATGTCAGGGAACAACTCTTTTCACCATCGTCCTTTGCCCCAGAAGGTTCCAGGAGGAAGACCACTGGCAAAATAACCAGGAAGAAGGCCTACCTCCCTCTTGACTAGAGGCCCCATGTCCCTGGGCTGCTGCAGCCAAGGACAGCAGAACAACCCAATGAATGCCTCCAGACACCTCTCCCCAGCTCTGTGCCTTCAGCCCATTAGCAGCAGAAACAGGGACAACTGAGGGGGCAACATGTCAAGGACAGCTGTCGCTTTCCGGCTGCCGGCTTCAGAGTAGGGCCTGACACCACGAGCCCTCTGCTTCTGAGGTCTGACAGTGAAGCAGGCCCGTCCATACTGCCTGCAAGTGCAGGAGAAAACCTACTCTGCGAGGGCGGGGGGGGGGGGGGGGGCCTTGTGTGAGGTCACCAATGACACAGTGCAGACTGTCAAAGCAAAGGCACCAGGTTGTTCTGGGCTGTTCTGTGTTGGTGCAGGGCCACGGGAGGGAATGGGCTGGGGCTGTAGGCGGAGGGGCTAGCCCAGGCAGACGCCTGGAGGCAGGGAAGACAGCATTCCCAGGAGCCAGGCTGGGAATGTGAAGAGCATCCCGTATAGCTGTGCAATGGTAGCGTGGAGTAGAGGACACCGCCACAGACACCCTGGGACTGGAGCAGAGGGTGGGGACAGGCAGAGGACTTCTGGGGAAGGAGGAATCTAAGGGCTCCTCCGCCGTTGCCGCCCTCCCGCCCTGGGCACTGAGTCTTAATTTAGCACGGCGATCTGCAGCTCCAGCTGACAGCAGGACATCACGCCGCCGGGCTGTCCCCAGGAGGGGTGTCTCACAGAGGACCGTACCTGGGTTATTTCTCTGGCGTTCTTCTCAGGCTCATGCAACCTAAAAAGGAAAGAGACATGCAGATAAAAATACCCTCACTATCTCGAGTGCTCATGCAAATTGATAAGAATAACATTTAGGCTTCACTTCCTAGCGCTGGGGAGGACAGGGCTGAATGCCTCCTAACAGAAACGCAAGCAAACTGTTTGAACAAGGAGGTGGCTGTTGCTACAGAGGGATTGTAAACAAGGTGATGGTTATTTCTTGACCTGCTGGGTTGGCAGGGACACCATCTTTCCAAACCTCAGACTCAAGTTTAGCTGAGGGTAGGGGTTTCGAGAGTTAACTGACAGACTTGATCACTGCTGGCCAGGGACACAGCCAGGGCAAGCCTTCGGGAAAGCAGTGGTCAAAGTCAAGCACTCAGAGGGGTCTTGAGTCCTTGACTTGTAATTGCAGAATACTGGGCAGAACTGGAAGGAGACAAAAGCTTGCTCTACTGAAATTCTTGTTATTGGGGAAGCGAGGGGGAGAGGGGAAGGGATGGGGAAGGGAAGGAGGGCTACATCTTCCGGCTCTGACACTTAGGGTTGGCTTAGGAAACTGGGATATGCCCGCAGATAAAGATTTTTAAAAATGTATGAGATTTTAAAAACTTGCAAAATGATTACATTAAAAATGATAAGTGGGAAAAGCGGCATTCTCTGTAGGTGATTTCAATTATGAAAGATGTGTGGATAACGCCAGCAGGAAACAGCAAGATGCTAACAACAATCACGATCTTCGTGGGTATTTTCTTCATTTTGGTTTCTCATATTCTCCAAATGTTCTATATTATAAACATCTATGTGCTACTGCTACTACAAGGAAGAACATGGGACCAGCACCGTGGCTCAGCTGGTAATGCTGCCATCTGAGACACTGGCACTCCCACATGAAACGCTGGTCCCAGTCCTAGCTGCTCTGTTTCTGACCTAGCTCCTGTGCCTGGGACCGGCAGATGGAAAACCTCTCTATCCCTCTGCTTTCCAAATAAATCATAACAAAATCATTATAATAATCATAATCATAATAAAGGAGCAAAGCCAAGGTGTCCTGTTTAATCAAAGAAGCCATTCATGTACCTGGTTCTGTGCTCAGGGGTAATGGCTGGGCTTAGAAAGGCTCATGGTCAGGGTGATAAGCAGCTGGACAGGGGTCACAGAGAGTCTCCAGTGAGCACCTCAGGATGCAAGCCTGACTTAGGTCAGGAGTGAGCAGTGGGGCTTGGCGCAGGGTTACTAATGGACTTGGCACCAGGCTTGGCTCAGAGACCTGCCATGTGGACATGCCTCTTCTCGGCCACCGTGGCCACAGCAAGAGCTCTCCAGGCATGAGGATGGTTCTGGGCGGAGATTCCACAGTCCTGCCAGGGGCTCCCCACAGCCTATCTGCCTTAAGTCCAACTCATCTCCCTGCTCTGAAGGCCTGGGTGGTTTAGCTTGTGACCTTCTCCAGTTAACCCACCCACCGGGTATTCCCAGAGGGCGTCTTAATGCAACACACTTTAGGCTTCAACACCAGCCCTGGATGACTCTGTCCCATCTTCCCTCCAGAAACCCTGGCATAACCCTTCAAGATCCAAGTACAATGTTAGGCTTCTCTGATGGTGCCAGCCTGGATGGGCTACTTTTCCTGATGATCTCACAACTCCTTGCACATTTTCATCTGTGGCTTCTGCAGCTGGCTGTCTGCCAGGCTGTACCCATGGGGAGAGGGGACTCGGAGGAATGCTGGTCAGACTGCCCCAGGGCCTTTACACCCTCAGCCCTCCCTGCCTGGTCATCTGCTTTACCTCTCCTCTTCCCTCAGCTCTTTTTTTTTAAGACTTCTTTAAAAATCTGAAAACCAGAGCTGCAGTAAAGCAGGGAGAAATAGAAATGATTACCTGGGTCACTCCCCAGATGGCCACAAGGCCACAAGGCCAGGCAGAAGCCAGGAGCCAAAGACCTCACCCAGGTCTCCCACGTGGGCAGCAGGGGTCTAAAACCATCCTCTACTGCTTGGCCCTGGCCATCAGCAGGGTGCTGGATAGGAAATGGAGCCGTCAGGACACAAACCACTGTCTACATGGGATGCCGGCATTGCAGGCAGGTCTTTACCCACTACAGCACAGCGCCGGGCCCTCCCTGCTCCTATTGTAAACCATCATTTCCTGGAAAAGCTTCTCCAAGAGGCCGGGTTCTGTTCTCAGAATACGAGATCCTCTTTCAACTGTAGTTCTGACTGTCCCATTACCCACGTTGCCACATCCACCTTCTCCCATATTTCCATCTCGGCCAGCGTCACCACCGCTGCTTCTCCCATGCTGAGGCCAGTGCAGGAGTGTCCCAAAGCTCCTCCCCTCACCCTCCAGCACTCATGGCAAATCCACCAAACAGTACCAAGCAGCCACTGTCACCCCAACCCTACTGGCTCCCCAGGTTCCTCTAGGCCACTCTGTCTTCACCCCTACCACACATTGAAAATGTAGAAACAGTGGGTGCTGGCATGGAGGTACAGTGCATAGACCTGCTGACTGTGGTGCCATATGGGCATCAATTCATGGACTGGCTATTCCAAGTCCCATCAGTGGCCTGGAAAAGAAGTGGAGGATAGCCCAAGTCCTTGGACCCATGCCACCCATGTGGGAGACCTGGATGAAGCTTCTGGCTGTGGTCTGGCCCAGAACTGGCTGCTGCAGACACCTGGGCAGCAAATTAACAACTTGAAGACCCGCCCCCCCCCCCAAAACACATCTGTGGTGACTTTCAAATAAATACAAAACTCTTTGAAACACAAACATCACCTTGGGAGTAGTGTTATAGTATCTTTCACTCAGAAAGCTCGGCTCTCTCACCATGCCTGCCACGGATTCCATCTCTATCCTGAAGGTGAGGCCCGGCATGGCAAGGTCGCTGCCCCCTCCCTCTCTGGGCTCCAGCTGCCCCAGCCTCCTCTTTTTCATGTTCTCATCCAACTGTCCCTGCCTCGGGCTGGGCTCTGGCTCCTCCCTCTGTCTGCTCCTGCCCCAGATAGCTCTGCAGCTGCGGCTGGCCTCCCTTCAGCTGTCTTCTAAAGTGCCTCTTCCTCAGGCAAGCCTTCTGGGATTGCTCGCTGCACTCTGCTTCCCAGCTGTGCTCCATCCTGTTATGTGGCTCTGTCGGTCACTGCATCGCATCACTTCTGGATCTTGTAAGTTTCTTCTGTCACCTGTCTCCCCATGGCCCGTGGGCTCCACATGAGGAGGCACAAGGCCCATCTCACTGACCACTGAGGCCACAACACCTGACATGGAGTTGGCACACCTCTATAAGCTTCTGTGGAATGAAGGGGCAACCACATCTTCCACTGGACCCTAATAGCCAGGAGGCCAGGGCTATTATGTCTCCTGTCCCCCCCCCCCGGCGAGCTTGAGAGCTGATAGATCTCAGCTGGGCTCAAGATGTGTAAGAAAAAGAGTCCGGGAAGCCCCGGATACTCCAAGAATAAATGCAGCGAATCTCTGATAAGAAAGCGTAGGATGGCTGAATAGGTCCAGGATAAGGCAGCGATCGGAGTTAGGCGGACCCCAACAGGCCAGACACTGCCTTACCTTGGGCACCCAGAAAGTCATAAGCAGCCAGGTCCACCGCTAGCCCCTGCAGGGGGCTCCCAGTAGCGGCCCCTTCTGCCCACAGCCCTGCACACTTGCTGGGTGTGTGCCTATCCCGCAGGCCAGCATCCTCTGGAAAAGCATCTGATCGCAGGGAGCTCATGCCGAGGCTGGGAAACCACCAGGCCTGCGTACTTGCACGCAGGCTGAGAGATGAAAGAGAGCGAGCGTTCCCATGGCTCCCTTGACAAAATCACTCTGGAAAAATAAAACCCAGGCTGAAAATGGCAGCAGAAGAGGTAGCAGGAGCTGTGGAGCCGGGGCAAGATCACCGGAGACCGGGGCTGCGGCTTCACATCCCCAACCACATCACAGGGACTGTAACCCACCGGTGAGGCAAGAGCCCAGGTTTGCGGTTTGGCCACGAAGCCTCTGCTCTTAAACTTGCCCCAAACACAGAGTGAGCAGAGCTTCAAGGGTGGGGCCTGGCACCCTGGGTCGGACCCAACCCACCTAGTATCTACTGCGCATGCCCAAGCATGAGATGCCCCGCTCCACACAACAGGGCCAGCACACAGGGGCCCTGGCAAGGATGCGAGTCACCCAGGCGCTAATTGACAGTGAAAGCACAAGGAGGGCAGGGAACATGCAGGCGCTCCACCAACAGCGCCATGACGGCTGCTGTCAGAATGATTTACTGATGCTGCCCACTCCCTCCGGAAATATCTTGTTGTGTTAATCAGGATAAGAGATAAGAAGCAACACAGGATTGGTGCTGGGGCATAGCAAGTAAAGCCACTGGCTGCAACGCCGGCATCCCATAGAGACACTGGTCTGGGTCCCAGCTGCTCCACTTCCAATTCAGCTCCATAATAACGTGCCTGGGAAAGCAACAGAGGACAGCCCTGCTCCCACATGGGAGACCAGGAAGAAACTCCTGGATTAGGTCTGGCCCAGCCCTGGTCAATGCGACCATCTGGGGATTGAACCAGCAGATGGAGGATCTCACTCTGTCTTCCTGTATAACTTTGCCTTTCAAATAAGGAAATAAGTCTTTAAAAAAATCTATGATGACAACAGAAAAAAAAAAAAAGCCAACACAGAACAAAATAAGACATTTGCCAATGACGGAGTTTCAGGAGTCAGAGGAGAGGTGGTTGCTCCAGTGGTTAGGGGTCGTATTTGTGCCTTCATTCACACATCTGTTCATTCAGCCTTTACCATTCTGGGCACAGTGCCATGTTGCTGCTAGCTGTAAGCGTGAGGGACATGGGCCCTGACATCAAGAGGGCTGGGTTATAGTAGGGCACAGGTGCAGAGGCTCCTGAGGGGCCCCAGGATGGATCACAGGAACCCCCTGACCCTGGGGGACACAACCCCCATTGCTGAGCTCACAAGGAAGCGCGCCAGGCGACCAGGGGCTCCCCCGGGCCATCCTGCCAAGAACTCGGCACAACAGGAGGGCCCACACACACAAGCAGGAGCACTGACTGATGTGCAGCACATTGGGGGAAGGGATGATGACAACAGTGATGAGGAAAGCACCTACCTTGTAGAAGAAGTGGAGCCCTTGGCTGGAAGAGAAGAGACACGAGTCAGTTGCTTACCCAGGAATATACTTGTGCCTTCACATTCTTACTGAGGGCAAAGGAATGGGTGAAATCAGACCGACAGAACCCAGTTTAGTGGGGGGAGGGGGTTCTCTTGCCTTTCAGGTCCTGCTGCTCCCCAACTCCCAGGAGTCACTCATGGGCCTGCAGTACCCACACCTCTCATGTAGCTGCATACCTTGCTGCAAGTGCAGGGCCCAGGTGGGGCCCTTCCCTCCAGGGGAGCAGCTGTGAACCCTGGGCCTGCCATCGGCCCACTTGCAGGGTGACCCAGGGTGGGTTGTGTCCCCTCTCTGAGCATCTAGACCTTGCAGGCTTGGGCTGGGTGTCCATCAATGTATCTCTCACCGTTTCCCAAACTAGCAAGCATTGGTTTGGCTCAGAGACTTAGTGCCAAGACAGATGTTGCTTAACCCATCTTACAGAGAAGCCTGGGTAGGACATATCACATGGTCGGGCAGCCCCATTCAGGGATGTCTGATTAGAATGGAAGGAGGCAGTGTGCAAAGGGTCCTGAAGGAGGTCCCTGAGTTGGAGTTTCAGCCCCACCACTTACCAGCTGTGAGGTGTTGAGTGAGTTCCTAACCTTCCCAAGCCTCAGTCTTCTTGCCTATAAATTGGGATTAGGTACACTCCTCCAGGGGCAGGCGGGGGTGTTAGTACGGCAAAGCATCAAAAGCAGTGTGTGCAAGAGGGAGTGCTGGCTGTCACTGCATGTCCCCATGTGAGAGCCGGGCTGTGCGCACAGACTCACGCTCAGCACTGGGGTGCTGATGCCAAAGCCTCAGTAACGAGCTGGCATGTGTCAGGAGCCTGGCATGGGTCTGGGGCTGAACTTTGGGAAGCATGGCTGGGGTCTCATGATGGTGCTACCACTAATGCATCCTCAGAGTGCCCTCCCATGCGTGTCTGCAGGGACTTTAGGGCAGCTCTGGCAGAACAGCTGGAACCTTCTGCAAAAAACAGGCCTGACTCCAGCCTCCCAGGCAGAAAGCAAGGACTCAGCCATGTTCTCAGGGCAGAGTCCTGCTGGCCAGCTCAGCAGGGAAGGGGACCTGGGGCAGTGGGGGGAGGCCGCAGAACGGAGGCATCACTACAACAGTTTCAACAGCAAAGAGAACAGGAAAGAACCAGCTCCAACTGCATACAGGGTGTGTGTGTGTGTGTGTGTGTGTGTGTGTGTGTGTGTGTGTGTGTGTGCGCCCACATGTATGTACATGCTGGGTTCAGATGTATTTCTATCACATGGTGCAAAATTGCCTCCTGCAAGAGAACGTGCACTGACTGAGGTCCTGGGAGGGGTCAGACCATCATTTCACAAGCACCTATTTGCATTTCCTAATGATCCTGTTGCTTAATCCATTTTATAGATGATGAAATGGAGGTTTGTGGAGGCTGAATATATGGTATGGAGGATATGCAGGGGTCTGGAAGACTGGGTAGCCTAATTTCAACATCAGAACCCTTGTCATGATACTGTTCCCACCCCCAACACCCCACCCTGCATACCAACTCCATACTCAAGCATGCGTGCAAACGCTCACACACATGCACATAAACACGGGGAAGCTGTTCTTGCTGAAGGCGGGTACTTCCTCCTGGGGAATCAAAGGCCATGCACCTAGCTCCTATGAGAGGCTTTTGGGGTGGCGGGGTTATGTTTCTGGGCTCACAAAGAATGTTCAAAGGAGTGGACATTCATAAGCACTTGTCAGGTGCCAGGCCTTCCTAATGTTTCATGCTCAGGGAGGCCTCCCAACAACCCTGGCAGGAGGCGGTGTCATCAGCCCTGCTCCTGCCCAGCCTCCAGGCCAAGGGTCCAGCCCTGACCACTGCACACGGAAGAGCCAAGTACAGCTGGCTCCTGGTACAGCTCTGCTTCCCCTGAGCTGGGTAGGAAGAACCTCCAGGTCCCCTGGTGCTATCCGGGCTGCTCCCTGCTCCCCAACTTGGGGTTGGGATGGGAGCCAGGAGGCAGAGATGGGATGGTTCATCCAGATACCAACATGGCAAGGCTGCCAAGAGCAGCCCTGGCATTGCTATTTCTGATTTTCTGTTACTGAAAGTCACTGATTCTCTTAGCAGCTTGTGGCCACTGCCTCTGAGCAGGACAGCCCAGGACAGGGAAGGGTGGGGGAACTCTTAGGGCACAGGAGGGGAACACTCACCTTTTTTCTGTTTGATTCTGAGGAGGTAGAGGGCCGCCATCAGCAGGACCACCAGCAAGGCACACACGACACCCACCACAATGAAGATGCTCCAACTGTCAGGTTGGTCTGGAGACCACACAGAGAAGAGACCTCAGGCATGTACATCAACAACAGAGAATTTGAGACCCCTACCCCAGTAACCCACCACCTTGCAGGCAGTGGAGGCAGCAGTGAGCACCTGTTGGCTGGGGCTGCATACCCAAGCACAGGCATACAGGGTCTGCAGCTGCGTGCCTGCAGGCCCCACCCAGCAGGGGACCTACTTGGATGGGCTGCAGGGCAAAGGTTCACTGCTGAGGGCTCAGGAGGAAGCCCAGCACAGGATGTGGGCAGGGATCTGCTTCCTGAGGAACCAAAACCTGTTCCTTCTCACCTGGAGAAAACCACAGAGCGCCCCCTGAAACTCTGAGTCAGCAGGTGTCCGGGTTTGGAGTGGTAGAGGCCGGGATGGAGGGGAGTGGCACCAAGTGGCTGCCCATTGAACCCTGTCGCATCCTTGGGGCTGACCATGCGCTGTGTAGGGCCACATGTACCATGTTTGGCAGTCAGCACAGGAGGTTGCACTGAGAGCACAGGACCCTAGCCTGAAGCAATGCCCTGAGCTACTGCTGTGATCTTTGGCTACTTTCTCCCCAAGGATGCTATATCTAATTGGGATAGCTTGGTGGGTTCTCCAGTTAATCACTTCTTCCGCTCTTCCTGCAAGTATTTATGTTGTGCCTACTGTATGCTGGGCCCCCAGCTACAGTGCTGAACTGGGGACAAGCAGGACCTCTCCCAGCTGAAATTAGAGCCCACAGGGTCACAAACTTACCTCCTTTAACATCGCCCTGAGCCAGAAGGGACCCAAAGAGACGCACTGACTTTCTCAAGGACACACAGCAAGTCTGCCACACAGCCAAAATGAACACCTATGGGTCCTATCTCCCTCTGCAGCCCAGGGGACACCAGAAGGCTGCTTCAGCACACCGAGGATGCACTAAGGTAGAAAATAGTCTCCATTCCAAGTCCACTGTCAAGGTTGTGCCATGGCATGGTGGCATTGAGCATCTGACTGCCTGCTTCACTTCCAGGAGGAGCGATACAAGGCTACTGCACCAGTTCATGGGAAAATGGAATTAGAGCCAAGCCTGTTTGAGATCCAGGCATAACTTTTTCGTGATCTACATTTCCGGCATCTTTGGAAGACCCTGTGTATGTGTGGATTTCAGCATGACTGACACTCAAAGAAACTCATCTTTTTATTCCACTTGGCACAAACTTCTTGGAGAACCCAGGTGTTGCAGGAAGGGGCACTGATAAAATGACACTGAAGAACCTAGATGTTTTCTGCCTTTTGTAATTCCTGCCTTAATGGCTTGGCTGGGGCTGTGAACTCCAGGCCTGATAGTCTACGTGACACCCATGACACCCGGCAGGACACCTGGCAGGTCATGTAGGCAGACCACTCCTCAGGAAGAAGGTACCTGGTGTTTGAGAAGATCCACCTCTCATCAATTTGTACTTTTTAAAAGTTGTTTGCTTCAAACTCACCAATAGAAGCCTGCTAAATCATGACTGTATAATTAATAGCCTAATATGTATAAATACGCTGGGCTGTTCAACTGGGGGCTCAGGCTCTCTCTCTCCTTGTGTCCTCCCTGCTGATCCTGCAGCAGCCTCAGCTGTGGCTGCCCCTCCCCTGCCCAGCCCTGCTGGGCTGGGGGAGGTGGCTGGGAGACCTAGGCTAACCTGAATAAACCACCTTTATGCCTTAGCACCAACTTCAGACTTGATGATTTTCTGGGGATTTCAAAATCTGGCACAACACTGTAACACCCTCTTTCTCTCTGGGAGAGGAGCTGCAAGCATGTGCTTGAAATAGGCTTGCCCTGTGGCCAGGAAGTGAGTTCCACAGTGCTGCTGGCCACGGCACACGATGCCCATGGCTACAAGCAACCAGAACACCCTTCTCCCTTCCAGCAGGACAGCCTTGCAGGGGCACACAGGAGAGAGGTTAGAGGTTAGAGTGCACTGGAGACACAGAGGAAGGAGCACCTGCTAGGGGAGAAGGCATGAGGGAGGACTTTGAGAATGGGATGGACATGCCCCACCCGCACTGTCACACCTGTTTATGCCAGAGGGCAAACACAACCTACCCCAAGTGCCTAGCCTTGGAGAGAGGGATTTGGTGGAGGGTAGCTGACTTAAAAACTCTCCTTCATGTTTACAGACTTCTAGATAATTCTACAATATGTATGATCACTACTTTCAACATGAAAAAAAAAAGGGATGATGAACCAGGCCAGCTGGAGGGGTGGCCTCACCCTTGCTGGTGTTGGTGTTTGAGTCGGGCTCCTTGGGCTGGGCCGAGACCTGCAGTTTGTGGTTTCTGGTGACTGCTGGCTGCCCGTCATGCTCCACCTGGCAGGAAATCACCATGTCCTCCCTGTGGACGGAGTTGTTCACCAGGAGCCAGCTCGTGCGGTTGTAGGTCCCGTCCTTGTTCTCCACCTCCGTCCAGGATGTCTCTGGCCGGGACACGTTTCCATTCTCCAGCCAGGTCAGCCGCATGCTCTTGGGGTAGAACTTGTCCACGTGGCAGGTGACATTCACCTGGGTCCCTGCCCCCACGGGCTGCTGTGTGACCTCAATGTTGGGGGGAACTGAAACAGCACGTGCAGATGCTGGAGAGGAGGGGCTGAATGACTGGGCTCCTACTGCCAGGGTGAGGGCACCCCTGGGACAGGGCCAGGCATGCAGCAGGCACTCAAACAGGAAGGGACTAGGCACATGAGAGACATCATTACACATGGAGAAAGCTGAGACAGGGAGCTCCTATCAGGGTGACACCAAGTGACTCAATAAACCCAAACCCTGGATCCAGGTGGAACAGCCTCGCAGTGACATCACCAAGCACAGGGGCTTGGCCCACACAGGTGCTCTGCTAGAACACTCTGCTATCA
Source organism: Ochotona curzoniae (assembly GCF_017591425.1). Classification (NCBI taxonomy): domain Eukaryota; kingdom Metazoa; phylum Chordata; class Mammalia; order Lagomorpha; family Ochotonidae; genus Ochotona; species Ochotona curzoniae. The sequence continues at coordinate 24,416 of NW_024466742.1, forward strand.
GTAGGATGAGTGAGTCACCTGCATAGTGCTTGGCACATGGCAGGTGTTCAATGGCAGCTGTCACTAAGAGGACAGGAAGTGACCAGCACCTCAGCTGCAAGGTCAGTGGACAGGCTGCTGGGAATTGGATGCAGGAACTCAGGCTCCAGGCAAAGCTGGCAGGGAGCAGGCATATCGGCCAGATGTGGGCAAGGGCATGGTATCTACCTCGGATGGTGTCAGACAAGTTGGCAGTCCCACGAAGAGGAGAGCCCCCCTGCAGCGTGACGTGGGCCACCTCACAGATGACCTGTGAACGCACGTCCCTAGGGTTCAAGACCACCTGGACGGTGCTGGAGATGTTGTAGGAGACGCTCTCTCCCGCAGGCTCCACGCTGGTCTTGAAGGTCAAGAGCTCGTTCCCGTTCTTGAACCATCTCAGGCTGATGTTGCGGGGGGAGAAGCCATGGGACTTGCAGGTGAAGCTCACGGTCTGCTCAGGGGCTGCCCTGGCTGTGGGCCCCGACACCTCAGGGTTGGAGGGTTTGGCTACAAAAGGAGCATTCAGACAGGAAACAGGATAGTGATGACCATGGTTACCACAGGCCAGGGACACAAATTCACGTCCATGTAATCATACTGGGCAGCAGGCCTTCGTCCTCATTCAAAGAGGAGGGAGGCTCGCGGTCTGACTGTGATGAGGGGCAGGAGGCACAAGTGGACTCCGAGTCTGAGTCCCAGTCCTTCCCTGCAAGGCTTGACTCCCCAGCCCCACACAGGATAGCAGTCCTGGTTGCTCTGCGATCACCCTTCCCAGCTGCCTCCACTACAAAACTTGCACACTTCAGGGAAGGTGTTTCCAGAAGCACCTGCAGGGACAGTGGCTCAGCACTGCTGCCTTCATGGCTGCAGCTAGGACCACTGGCCCCCAGGAGGTAGACCAGACACATGCTAGCCCTGTATCTATGAAATGGGCCAGCAGGTGCTTCTCCCCTAGGGCTGCAGAAGGCCTATGTGAAGCCAGGCAGCACCATGGCCTTGGATGTGGCACCCAAGATGCTGCACACCATGGTCTCCCTGTGACTTGGGTCTTGTTCTATCCAGAGCTCTCCATACAGGGATTATCAGCTCTGCATTTCCACAAACATTCCAGCAAGTCCCAGACCTCTGGCCCCTGGGATCTCCCATTGTGGGATATCCCATTGTGGGCTGAAAGCAAAGATCAGAGAGCCCAGAAAGCAGAGGTGGTCAATTTCCAGCAGCTCCTGAGTGCCAGGAACTGCAGTCCCTAGCAGGCAGAGCATTTCCTGCTCCTATAGGTTCACATGGGGGTGAAAGGAGGTGAATTAGAAGAGTCTGGGCAGCCCTCCATGCTCATGGGTCCTAAAGGGGTCCCCACAGTGCTAATGATCACCCAGCACATTTGCATGTATGAATATTTAACCTCCTCCCCAACACCCATCAAACATATCTGAGTGAACAGTAAACATGGTTGTGGGACATAGATTAAGCTGCAACTTGTAACAACATCCCACATGGGTGCCAGTTCAAGTGCTAGCTCTCTGCTTCCCATGCAACTCTGGGCTCACACACCTGGGAAAAGGTGGCCCAATCAGTTGGATCCCTGATGACTGCATGGGAGACCTAGATGTAACTTTGTGGCTCCTGGCCTTGGCCTGCCCCAGCCCTGGCCATTGAGACTGTTTGGGAAGTGAACCAGCAGATGGAAGAAATCCTTGTCCTTGTTTCTGCCTCTGTCATTCATTTTGCCTTTCTAGTAAATCTCTCTCTCTCTCTTTTTTCCTCAATGGTTTTCCTTGAAAAAGTATGTGGATAACAGACACTACAGTCAGCACTTGGAATCTGTGGATTCCATAGAGAGTCCCCATCCACGGCTCCATAGGCTACGGACAAACACTGTGCCACTGTATGCCAAGGACTGGAGCATCCTTATTGGTCCTAGAATGGATACCCCTCAACCTAGGGGGTATCAAGTAATGACTCCAGTCATCATCTACTAATGAGGTCCTGAGACCTGATGCTGGCTGCCACCACCAAGTCCAGCAGCCCTACAAGGTGAGAGCCTGGGGAGACTCAGGGGGCAGTATGACTGGCCAAGGATACACAGGTAGTAAGTGGTGGCGGCCGGGGGCGCTCATCCATTCTGACCCAGGGTTGATTTTAGCATCTTAGTTCATCTTTCCAAAGCCCCAGTGTCTCTTTCCAAAGTAGATAAATACTACTCTCATAAGACCAAGGAAGGATGCAAGTGACAGAGGCTAGCAAACAGGCAGTGCTTAATAAAGAACACCTGTGACTGTGCACAGGCCTCTCCTGGCTCTGGAGCTGTCTGTGTAGTCTGTGGCAGGCAGGCAGGCAGGCAGGCAGGCAGGCTGGGAATAAGCAGAGGCCTGGGAGGAACCTCAGTCCAGGCCCAGCAGCAGCCCTGACACCCAGCGAGGACAGGAGCAGAAACCACTTAGGGAGGACTCGCATTCTTAAAGATTCTTAGAAACAAAGTCTGGCAAATCGGCTCGCAAAGCCCCAGCAAGCTCACAGGTGCCTCAGGTGTGCTAGTACCAGGCAGGAGCATGGATCCTGCAGGGCCCTGTGGGCTATGCAGGGGACAGGTCTGTGGCTGCAGGCAGGAAGGCACATGTTGGGCTCCTGCTGCTCAGACACAAGCAGGTTTAAGACACTGAGGCTGGATCTGAGCAGGCATGGCCAGGCTGTGTATGGCAAGGGTTCCTGCCAGACCTCGAGGCATCACCAGGGCTGCCCAGGCTCCTGCTATTCTGATGAGATCAGGTGCGTTCAGCATGGTATGGCCATAGACAACAGGCTCCTGCTATTCTGAAGCATCCATACCCTCAAAGTGTTCTCAGGCCCAGCCCCAGGGTACCACCATTGTAGGGGTGGGAACCCTGCTTCTCCTCTGTGGCCTCAGGCTTCCGGACCCTGGCTCTGTTTTGGCACTTTCTGGTGTAATTAAAATTTCAGCTGCCCAGTCCTTCAGTTTTGCCTGGTCTGGGATTCTAAAGAGCAGAAGAGGTTGAGCTGGGAAGGGGAGTGGTGTAAGGCTGTGCTCAGGAGCCTTGAGGAACACCTGCAGAGCTCTTTGTCTCCCTGCCTGGAAAGGTGATGGGTACATGGGGTACAGTTGTGGCCCCCCGACCACTGCCTACTGACAATGCTCATGGCCAGCCCTGACCCCAGTGCACCAGGACTCCAGACTCACCCTCTGCGGTCCTCACCACAGCCAGGACAGTGACCTTGCTCATCCCCATGCCACAGGTGGGGAAGTGAAAACCCAAGGGAAGCCAGGACCTGCCCAGGATCACACACCTTGGCAACAACCCTGGATTCAGGAGTGCCTGCCCTATGCTGGGGACTTCCTGAGAGGACCCCAAATTCTTCCCACTCTCCAAAAGGAGCCCCTGGTGATCAGCATTTCACAGATGAGGAGTCTGAGGCTGAGAAAACCCAGGCCCTGCCTTTATCATTCATGCACCCTGTGGGTCATTCCCCTTGCTGGTTGTGTTCCCACGTTCCTCCCTGAACCATGTCTGCCTCATCTGGTCCCGACACCAGCCTTCCCAACTATCCCAGTTCAGGACATGATGCCATTGAAGAAGTTCTGCACCTGGCTCTACCCTTTCTTTCCAGGGCATCATCAGGCCCAGGGTATGGCCCTGAGGACTCAGTGCTGGACAGTCTCCACACACCTGAGTCCTGACACACAGTGTCCCATGTGTAGCACCTGCCTGGCTTTGCCCAAGGCTTCCGGGGAGACTGGACTATGACAACACCCAGTGTGTTTCCCAGGGGAGCCCAGCACATAGTAGGTGCACCCAATGCCTGCTGCATGAAGAGAGGCAAGTCCCACCAAAGGAATGCTCTCCCTGAAGCCCCAGGCAGGCCTGTGACCCACAAGTCTCTCCAATTGTCCGTCCTTACTGCGGGAGAGAAGCCTTGCAGACTGGTAGAGGGTGGGGGCAGTTTCTCGTTATTTCCCAGTACTCACCTTGCACAGACACCTGTGTGCCCGGTCCAGACTTAAACTCCACGTCTCCTGTACCCTCTCTCCGGAACTTCACACAGTAGTAGGTGCCTGTGTCTGCTGTGGTGATGTCACTGATGCGGATGGAAAAGTCCATGTTGTTTCGCTTTGTGGTGTCTGAGAGGTTTGTGACTCGGGGGTACTGGCCTCCCTTGAAGTCATAGATCATCTTCCGGCCTGGCCCAGCCCCCCTGAACCACTTCATGGGCCCCACGGGCAGCAGGGTGTTTACTCTGCAGCGCAGGATCACCGAGTCTCCAGCTGCCACTGACACGGACTTGTCAGGCTGAGTCACCTGCAGCTCCTCCTCTGCTGCCCCTGCTGGGGGAGGAGACAGAGACCTTGTACATGTGCATCAGTAAGACTCACCAACACAGCTCACACTCAGCACACTGCACCTAACATCTCAGTTAACCTTCTCATAGGCCTGTGGACTGAGATGTGATGAAATGAGGAAACTGAGGCACCCTGAGTGCTGAGCCCTTGGGACTACAGCCACATCTGAGCTGGGTGGTGGGATTCAAATCCGCATTTACCAGCATGAAGTAGCCCTATTCCCAAAAGAGGGAGCAGCCTGGGCAAAGGCATGGAAGTGGGCAGCGGCTTGATGAATCAGGGGTTTCCCGAGGCATTGGCATCTGTTCCTGGCCTGGCTTAGAAAGCAGGCCCTGATCAGGGAGGTTGAGTGCAGCCTTTGTGTATTGACATGGAGGAAAAAGTGGGCCTGAGTCAGGGTTTGGAGGCTGACAGCTGTGAGACCTGAGGCCACCTCTCAGGTGACTGAGATGCCCCCAGGACCTGCACCAGTGTCCCCAACCACAGCAGCTGTTGTGCAAAGGGAAGCATGACCTCTGTAGGCCTCACAGCCCTGGTTCCCCATCTGTGACACAGTAACACAGCTCCTGTGAGCCCAACACTACCAAGCTCCAGGAACAGCAAACGTGCTGGGGGTTGGGGGAGGAAGTGTCACAAACAAGAGTCCAGTCTTAGAAGCCATAAGATCTAGTTTGAAACCCTGGCTTACCTCTTACTCCCATGGGACCTAGTTTCTACACTGGTTTTGAGCTTCGGTTTCTATATCTATAAATAGGTGGGACACCCCCTAGCCTTCTGCCTTGTTCTGAAAGCAAAACGAGATCCCACCTAGAAGGACTGGTGCTGTGGTGCTGCAGGTAAAACCAATGCCTGTGATACAAGCCCCCATGTGGGCACCGGTTCAAGTCCTGGCTGCTCTGCTTCTGACCCAGCTTCCTGCTGATGTGCCTGGGAAAGCAGTGGAAGATGGCCCAAGTCCTTGGACTTCTGCCACTCATCTGGAAGACCAGGAGCAAGCTACTAGTTCCTGGTTTTGGCCTGGCTCTGCTCTGTTGTGACCATTTGGAGTGTGAACAATGAATGGAATATTTCTCTCCCTGTATAACGCTGGCTTTCAAATAAATGAAAAAAGAGAGACAGAAAGGAAGAAGAAATAAAGCGAAAGAAAGGAAAAAAAGAAGAAAGAAAGCCCTTGGCCATGAACCATGACAGGGGAGACTGTCACAATCGTACAAGCAATGCATGGATGCAGGCTGTGGCTCATACCACATCGCCAGCAACCATCACTGAGGCCTCTTAAGTCAGGCCTGTCCCAGACACTAGGAACACACAGGAGCTGCACCCAGTCCAGACCCCCAGGGTTTCTGAGCTGTGTAGTTGGAAGGAGGTCCTAGAGGTGAGCTACAGGAAGGGAGCCCCTTGATGGAAGACTCTGGAGGTGGGTGAGACAGGGCCCCAGGGTAGACAGAGTGGGAGTGCAGGGGAAGATGCAGGGAGAAGCCAGGAAGGACGAGGTAGCAGGAGATGCTTGGGGTTTGGGGGGTATGGACAATGGCTGTGAGGCAACAGCCTTTGAGGCTCAGCCAGGCTCCTGATTGCAAACAAGAAGGGGTGAGGGGAGAAAGACCCAAGGGTAAAAAGGCAGGTGAAAAACACAGCTGTCCCTCTGGATACATGGGGGACGGCTCCAGGCCCCTTGCAGACACAGAATACAAGGTCGGGCAGATCCCACATAGGAAGCAGTGTGACGTTGGTACCAAGCCACATCTCCTGCCTGAAACCTGGAATCATCCCTGGGCCACAGCTCCATGTTGCCCAACAACAGGGATGCAAGGTTGGGGAAGTACAGGGTTAGACTTGTCCTCACTGTGGGGACATCACCATGAGGACATCACAGATGCACGTCCACAAAGCCATCCAGCACAGCCCTGGGCCACATGTCCCTCCCATCGTGACACAGCACATGCCTGTGATACTTAACATGGCGTCAATGCCATGTAAACAGCTGTGACATGGTGTTTAGGGAGGAATAACAAGGAAAAATGCCATCCAGGCATGACCATCACTGGCCCAACGACACCTTCGAGTTTTTTTTTTTTTTTAAGATTCATTTTTATTTTTATTGCAAAGTCAGATATACAGAGAGGAGGAGAGAGGAAGATCTTCCGTTGGATGATTCACTCCCCAAGTGACTGCAATGTTGGTGCTGTGCTGATCCGAAGCTGGGAACCAGGAACTTCCTCCAGGTCTCCCATGCGGGTGCAGGGTCCCAAGGCTTTGGGCCATCCTAGACTGCTTTCCCAGGCCACAAGCAGGGAGCTGGATGGGAAGTGGAGCTGCCGGGATTAGAACCGGCGCCCATATGGGATCCTGGTGCATTCAAGGCAAGCTAGGCCACTGCGCCGGGCCCCCTTTGAGTTGTTTTGTTGAATGTGTAACGTGGAACCCACAGATATAGAGGCACAAAGAGACACAGAAACAAAGAGAGGGAGACAAGTGAGGGAGAAGGAAGGGGAGACAGAGTGGTAGACTGGTATACAAGGGAACAGGTGACCTGGGTCTTCACCCCGTCTCTCCACTGACTCCACCACGTGCCCTTGTCTTGCCTGTCCTGGACCACTGTGGGTATAGTCATCAGACAGGTGTGTACAGATGTCCCCTCTGACTCTAGTCGGGCAGGAGAGAGCTGCCCAAGCATGTGCCTATCATCTGGTGGACTGGTACCATCCCTCAGGCCAAGGTGAGGACCCAAGGGGAGGGAGGCCCATCACCCACACTGCCCTCAGTGTGGGCACGCTCAGGGCCTCCAGACAGGTCCTGCCTCTCTCCTCTGCCACTCCACTCCGCCCCAGCTAGGGCTCACCCTTAAGGCCTGGTTCTCCTGGCAGCTGAATGGAGTCTCCAAGAACAAACCCTATATTGCCAAGGCCTTAGCAGGTACTAGAAAGCAACCCCTGCCCACAAAGGGTAGCAGCTTAGCCAATATCAGCCAGCCCCGGAGGGGTGGGGCTGGTGGCCAGGGTCAGGGGGGATGGTGGGAAGAGCATGCTCAAGGGACAGGCAGCCACCCAGGGACAGTAGAGGCCCTGCACTTGAACACGGCAGTTTGGATGAACCTGAAACGCCACTTGCTGGGGCCAACAGTCCTGGGCAGTACAGGCTCTCCTCAGGTAGCAGAGCTCGCCCATCCTCTGGGTCTCCCTTCTGTCAACCAAAGTGGGATGCTGGCATCCACCCCGGCAGACCTGAGTACTGTGACAGAGCCATGCAGGCACACTTGCTACACAGGTGCTGCTTAAATGTGGCACAGGGGGTTAAGCCGCTGTCTGCGACCTCACCATCCCAGGTTCTGTGGCCTGGCTGCTCCACCTCCAATCCAGCTCCATAGAAAGGTAGCAGAAGATGACCCAAGTTCCCATGCCATCCAGGGAAGATTTGGATGGAGTTCCAGGCTGTTGGCTTTGGTCTGGCCTAGACCTGGTTATAGTGGCCATTTGGAGGAGAGAACCAGCAGATGGAAGCTCTGTGTGTGTCTCTCTGTGTTGCTCTAATGAATAAATGCAGTTTTAAAAAGTTGCCCCTAATCCCATTACTGTGACACACCTGCATTCCTCTTGTAGCAGGACTGGGTCACCCCCTGCTATTCCTGCTTAGAGCAGCATCGTGGCACACACTGGGTCCTCAAGAACTAGGTACCATGTGGACACACTGCTCAGTGAAGGAAACAGGGGTTTTATTTGCCCTTTGACCCTGGGTGAACATCCTCTCTGATCCACTTTCCTCATCTGTTACATGGAGCTAACCCTGGCACATCTGGGAGTTGGCATAGGCCTGGAGCAGAACATGGTTATTATTATCCTTATCAATAACACCGGGCCATGAGTCAGCAGTCAGCGAGGGAGCAGCGAGCGGAGCGACGGAGCAAGCTGGGGCCTGCAGTCACACTCCGGGCGGGTGACAATAAAATCTGCAATCCAGTAGATGCTGTCCTCCACCCCCCCAAACTCCACCTCCCTCCCCCCCAGCTCCTTACAGCTCCTCAGTCTCTCCACCAACTGCAGCCAGATTTAGGCAGCTTAATTAATTAGCTAGTGTTTATAAAGCGTTTGAAGAATTTTAAAAGTGCGACGTAAGTGCCAAATATTATTTTAATCTTGGTATGTGTTTTTTTCCAGCAGGGAGGTTTTTTTTTTTTTTTTCTTCCTTGCCTGCTTTCTTTTCTTGCTCTCGGCAGGTTCTGTTCTGGGAACCGGACTTGTTAAAAATCTCTCCTGTGGTCCAGATCCGGGGTCACTGGGCCAGCATTGCCAACAAAACCATTTCCTGTTTTCTCTCACCCTCCCGACAGGGCGAAGTGGCTGTTCAAGGGACAGAGCCATCTCCTGGAGCGGAGGGAAGCTAGGCAGGCTTTCCCAGGCAATGAAGGGGAGCGGAAAGCCGTCTGGCGGGCTGGACTGCAGGTGTGGAGTAACCTGCTTTCCCTTCACGCACGTGGTTTCCTGCATAATTTTGAAAAAGCCGGGGAAAACCTGAATGCCCAAGGATAGGGGATGGTTAAGTGGGTCATGGCCTATTCCCTCCCTGGGATGACGACCACCATACCAAGCCACTATTCTGACTGTGGCTAATATGGAAAATTGTTTTTCATAGCCTATAATTTAAACTTACACTTTGGTTATGTAAAATAAAAGCTGTTGATCGCAAAGCATTTAGAGATAACAAAAAAAGTATAGAAACAAAATAATCTCATATCATATCATCAGTGATCATTACAATCAACATTTTCATGTGAGCTAGTTAAAACATGAGTGAATCCAAACAAGGTAAAATCACACCTTCGGATCGTCAGGGATGGGTGTAGACATTCTGCTTTCCTCACGGAAATGTTCTCATCAAAACAAGAAGTAGGGACCTGGAGCAACAGCTATGGCTCTGTGGTTAAATCCTCATCTTGTACCAGTATCCTAAAATGGGCGCTGGTTCGAGTCCTGGCTGCTCCACTACCCATCCAGCTCTCTGCTTATGCGCTGGGAGAGCAGTGGAGGATGGTCCAAAGCCTTGGGACCCTGCACTCATTTGGGAGACCTGGAAGAAGCGCCTAGCTCCTGGCTTTCGATGGGCTGAATTCTGGCTGTTGTGGCCTTTTGGAGTATGAACCAGGGGATGGAAGATCTTTCTCTCTGTCTCTCCTTCTCTCCCCATAAATCTGATCTGCCTTTCCAATAAAAACAAACAAAACCTGAGAAATTGGGAATATTCTACCATGTGAAGGAGAGACGGCGGGGTGGTGAGTCTGTGTGATAGCCAAGTCCATCACTGTGGTGTCTGATGCTGGACAATGACAGTCCTGGGGAGAGGAAGACTCGGCCCAAGGACTCAAGGTCTTGGGGCAGAAGGGCACTGGAAACATACTGTCAGCCCAGAGCTGGTCAGCAAGGGACAGATTCAAATTGAGGGCAAATTTACCAAGAAACTCACAAAAGGATGGATGGTGATTAATTTTAGGTGGTAAGAATACCCGGGATTTTGCTTTTATGGGTTGTTTTCTGTTGGCATTACTTGTGCGAGGAAAATAAACGGAAAGAAAAACTCTGCTTTCATTGACTGTAAAATAAAGTAAAGCTATACATGAGCAATGGCAAGGCACCATGCAAAGCTATAAAATGTGACTCTCAGTGGGCTGTGAACCTATAATTGATGGGGCTCTTCTCTTTTTTTTCCCCCCCACCATGTTGAGTATTTTTTAAAGATATTTTAAACTGCATCAACATGAAAGGGTATTTACAGTATGTCACTGTACTAAAAAATGTGTACCAGCAATGTGCATGTCACCTATGTGCTAACTGTTGGGATGAACAGCCTGTCTGTTCGCTGCTTTTTCCCCAGCTCCTAACACTTTGCTTGGGAGATGTTTAGGGAGTCCTTGCTAGCTGCAGTACCAACCACATGTGCAGAGAAAAGTGTCTAGAATGGGAAGGCAGGCTCCACTAGGTCATGATGTGTCAGCCCGGCAACAGGACTGGGGCAGGCATATGTGCTCATAACGTCACTGAATCCACCAAAAGTTTTTTTTTTTGGCTTTGTTTTTGCAGTGTATATTGATTGCTTTTGGAAAAAAACAAAAGTAATGAAATTAGACACGTGAGTGCACTGTCTAAGGGAAATAGAAACCGCTTGTGTGTGACCTTGTTGCTGGAGAAGCCGGCACCCACAAGTCCCAGGAGCCCACGTCATAGGGAGGCCAGGGACAGGCACGTGTATCCCGGGGCATACCAGGCTCTGGGTGAGGACTTACAGAGTAGCTGTACCTTTGTCCCCCTGGCACCTGCATGTGAGTGGGAAGACAGACTTGGAAGAAATCATGCAAGTGACTGCTTTACAAGGAGCCCCAGCTTGCCCAGAGATGGCAGCACCAGCCCGTGTCTCTGCCCCCAGCTCCCACCCTCTGACCAGCTGCCCCCAACACTCCTTTCCTTTTCTCCAGTTGGTCAAGCCTGTGTGAAACACCACCCGGAGATGCAGCAAGGTAGCATCTCTGAAAACAGAGCATGGGACTCAGACATCTTTGATGTTTTTTTAAAAGCCCATGTTCAGGGTCTGGTGTTGTGGCACACCAAGTTAAGCCACTCCCTGTGGTATCCACATCCTATATGGGAAACGATGCAAGTCCCACCTGCTCCACTTCCGGCCCAGCTCCCTGCCAATGCACCTGGGAAAGCAGCAGAAGATGGACTATTGCTTGGGCTGCTGCCACCCATGTGGGAGACCCAGCTGGAGCTTGAGGCTCCTTGTCGCCACTTGGCCCAGTCCTGGCCATTGTGGCCATTTGGGGAGTAAACCAGCAGATGGAAGATTTCTCTCCTTCTCTGTTCCCTCCTCTCTGCAACTCTGCTTTTCAAATACATGAATCTTAAAACAAGAACAAAACAAAACAAAAACCACAATGTGGCTTTGAGATTAGAAAAAAAAAAGGGGGGGTGGGATGGGAAACAGCTTTCCTAAGGAGTGGGAAGATAAGCACAGATGATTTCCTAATGAAACCCAAGGCAACTTTGGAGCAGAAGCTGAAGGGAGGGGCCGTGCTATCGCACACCAGGGTGTGAAGTTTCCAGGCTCCGCTTCGCTGGGCTAGGGAGAATCTAGCTGGCCCAGACATACCCCCACAGCCAGCTGGGCCCAGGTGGCTACACACTGCCTCTGGCCCAGAAGCTTGTCCAAAAACACCATGGCAGGAGGGACCCTCTGGAGTCCCCACACTCAAGGAGCCTGATATCTGCATTCCCCAGATGCCCGGGACAAGAGAGACAGCCTGGCACCCCTTTCTCTGACACCGCCCATCAAGTGCCATTTCTGGTTTCATCTGGTCACAGTCTGGTGGCTGTGGGCGAGAGCATGACATATGGGAGTGTGCAGAAGGCCACAGGGACACTGGCGTGCTAGAGGGTAGGGAACCAGGGCACACAACGGGTGGCATGGCAGAGCGTACAGGAGATGCAGGAGTGCCAGTGCCGAGCATGCGTGGAAGTTCACGTGTGAATGTGATGGAGGTCCATGCACATCTGCGTCCACAACTTAAGCATCTGCACTTCTGAGGACACATGCACATGTGGGCGTGTGGGTGCAGCACAGGGGTGTGTCCAAAAGGCAGCAGGTGTGCCCAAGCACGAAGGCTGTGTACTGTGTACAGGGGAGAGTGTCTGAGTTGGGCATGCGTGGGAATAGGGACAGATGCCCAGCAGGGTGTGAGTGTGGGGATGTGTGTTTTTGAGGGGGAGGGTGACTGCAGGGGTGGCATGCACGTGAATGTGTGTGTGTGCAGGGAGGTGAGCTGGTGGGGGTGTGAGTGATGGCATGCTGTCCCCATGCATGTGAGTGCAAGGATGTGTGGACGAGAGCAGGATGGTAGGTGGGGAGGCAGGGAGGCTATGGCCTGTATGAACCTGCATGTCTACACATCCTTGCTTGCGAGGCTGTCCATCATGGTGGGGTCTCCCTGTACACAGTGGTAAGAGGGGGATGGTGGGAAAGACAATTCACTCAAGCCTGTAGTCAGCTCCTGGCACTCGAGGCCCTGCACAGTCCCCACTCTGCACAGGGGACTCTAACCTTTCTAGAACACCTGCTTACCACTTGCTAAGCACAGGGCATAGCTGTGAATGGGCCAGCCTAGGACTGCCCGCCAGGGCGTGTGATCCAGGCAGGGAGCCAGAAGGTCCCAGAGCCGTATTCACTCCACGGACTGTCCATGGACTCAGAGGCTCCCCTTAAGGCAGCCTGGGGCTCTGACAGCATTAGCTCAGTGGGCCTGAGCCCTCTCTGCCCTCGCAAACTTCCCTGGGCACTGCCTGGATGCCATAGGCCCTAGACCTTGAGATCTGCTTTGTCTGTGAGGTAGTCTTGGACAGGGGCAATGACCATGCTAGAGACCATCAGTATTGCGAGAGGAACCCTGCGATCTCAGAGGAGGAGTAGGATCTGAGAAGACTTCCTGAGTTAGGGCTGGAAGGCTGGCAGAGGCAGGCGATAACAAGAGCAGTGAGGATAAAGCTGCAGGAGCGAGACCAGGGCCCTGCACAATCTGGGACACAGTGGAGTCTCTGGGTTGTGCGTGTGGGTTAAGCACACCTGTGGGCAGCCAGCCTGAGGCTGGTCTAACAGGGCTCAGTGCCCATCTCAAAGGCAGGTCATTGCTCAGGTATTCTGCTGGCACTACTGGATACACCCTTTGGGTGGAAACAACCTTGGAGTTGCGCTACAAACGGCCACCTGCACTGAGGCTGAAACAAATGGGGAGAAGTGTGGCATGAGAAGCAGGTGGGAGCCCCTGCTGGATCCTGGCCATCTCCACCATGAGACCTGGGCACAATGGCCCATCCCTGCAGGAGGTAAAGGCCCTGGTGGTCCCCTCCATGCCACAGGAACCTCAGGGAGCTAAGACAGCACAGGGCTTGGGCTCTGGGGCTAGGAGGCCTACACATCCTGTCCTCTGGGGTATGACGTGGCATCCCCTGAGTATCTACACAGCTGGCTCCCTTGCCTCCTTCACACTCAGCTTCTTTTCGTCCATATCACCTTCCACAAGAGGTAGCCCCCATTCCCTGGTTAAGTACAGACCACCCATCCTCCTATGCCAGAATGGCATGTATTCCTTGCGAGCAGGCCCTCAGGCATGACCACATGCCTGGCAATGTGCGTGGGGGTTTGGATTCTAACTCTGCCCTGCAGGGACCCCAAGATGTTCTCAGCCCTCCGGATCTGTCACCCATCTGTAGAATGGGAATCATGTGATGATCTCACCAACAGCACCAGGGCTGTCCTGAAGTTGGCAGGGGCTAAGCATGTCAAGAGTGGAGCTGAGCAGCTGTCACCATGCGGCCAGGCATTCACAGCAGAAGCACAGGGCAAAGGCTGTGACCCAGCGAGGCAGCGCACAGACTCAGGAGCCTGAAGCCACCTACGCACTCTCTCGTATAGGGTCCTGTCCAGCGACAGGACTCCCAAGGTCTCCCCAGCTGAGATGAAGGCTCCCTTAAAAATGACGTGTTCATTCAAGGTTTTGTGTTCTGCCGCAGACAGCAGGGGACAAGCACCAGCCAGCTGTGACCTCACCCAAACCCTTCCTGGATTCCTTTGTGCTGCTCTGGACAAGCACTTCACTTGGCTGTCCGTCATCCTAACCCTCCACTGGTTCCTTGTACAGGGAGGAACAAGGCAGCACTTCCATTCTGCAGGTGGGAAGACTGAGACAAGACACCTGTTCCTCGGCTCATCAGGACTCAGAGCTAGACCAGAACCTGATTTCAGGCCAGCGAGCAGGAGGGGCTCACAGCAAGATGGAGCCTCCTGTGTCGGAAGGGGAGGCTGAGCTGCAGGGGCAAGGGAACAGGTCTCTATTGGGGGTTAACAATACAGCAGAGACTCCGCCCACTCCGATGGCAACTCAGCCACCATGGAAACAGCACTGACCCTGCCCTGGGGCATGCCATGCCTCCCTGAATCTCCTTGGGGACCCCACCACCTTCATTCCACCAGGGCTCAGCCCTAGGCTCAATGAGGTTTGACCCCACCTCCCTCTATCATGGCAGTCCCACCAGACTGCCTGTGCTGTGACTACCCCCTTAGAGGAAGCTGGCCTTAACCGTGGCCAACTAACAATGTGGCCCATGTGCATTCATTCTGATGTGTTTGGCAGAATTTAAAGCAGGAATTGGGGGGTTTCCTAGCCACCTCTCCTGGCCTCACTAGGCACTTACTGGTGGTAGCACATGGAGCAGAGGCCCAAGGGGTATAGTCGAGGTCACACAGGCAGACACACATGGCAGCCAGGGCTCAGGTTCAACTTTCAGACCAAGGTCACTGCCTGCATGACCTCCTGGCTCTAAGTCTGCTCTTTTCACACCTGCCCCATTCTTCCACTCAACAAGCAGATGCACCCACCTGCTGGCAGGGGGTGAAGGGTGGGTTGGGAAGGCAGCAAATAGAGCAGAAGTCAAGTGTCCAGTGTGTCCTGTGACAGAGGACTTTAGAGGGCTGGGCAAGGCTCAGGAGTGCTGCAGGAGCCACAGCAACAAGTGCAAAGACCCTGAGATTGGAAGCAGCTGGTGCCTGTGGGGAAGGACACAGGAGGTGGCCCAGTGAGGCTGAAGACCACAGAGGCAAGTGAAGATGGTGAGAGAGGATGCTGCAGAGCCAGGTCCTGGAGCCACCACTGGCTAGGAATGCTTTTTCTCAGGGACAGCCACTGCATGGTTTGCAGCAAACCCAAGGATGACCTGAGTTATGAGTTGCTTATGTGCTATGATGAAGGAGGGTGAAGAACCCGGGGTAGAAACAAAAAGGGGGCTGGAGCTCAATTCTTAACTCTGTGCCTACAGGTTGTGTGTCCTTGGGTCTTTTTGAGGTTCCATTTCCACATCTGTCCAATGGGTTCAGCAGTAGTTCCAGATGTCACAGAATGAAATAAGAGAAAGCATAAGGACCTGGTCACACAGCCTGAAGTGTTTGGCAAACCTGATCCTGCCAGGTCCAGTTCTGGCCTCTGCTGACCATTCCTCCTCCTCCCCCCTCCATTGCCACCTGTCTCCTTTTACTCCAGCCATGTTGGCCCTCCCTGCTATCTCAGGGACACATGGGAAGGGCTTGCAGGCTTGGGGCCTCCCCTGGCCCTTCCTACTGTAAGGGCAGCTATTCCCCTGTGCCCCCCATCCTGCTCTGGTTTCCTCATGGCACTGTCTCCACCTGACTTCGTGTCTGAGTGTTTATTGAGATTCGCTTGGCTTCCTCAGTAGATCACCAGTCCCCCCCACTTCCCCAGAGAGCAGGTGTCTCTGCAGCTCGCTCAGGGCAGCTTTCCCCAACCCTGAGAGCCACATTCGACACACGGGACATGTTCTCAAGTACTTGCTAAATGAATATTCACCAGGAAATATCTCGAAGAAGGCCAGCAAAGTACTGAGATTAAGCGGAGGCTGAATCTTGGCTTTCACTCTCCCTAGCCAAGCAGCCTTGGAGCAGCCCAGCTCAGCACTTGGGGGTGACCCCGGGGCACGTTAGTACAACCCATGGACCAGAGGGCAGTGCCCACCAACAGGCGCAATGGGGAAGTGGTGTCTGGTGCATCCCACAGGCGGAGCAAGAGGTAGGCAGGACTGCTTGGTACCAGAGCTGGTCCATGTGGAGGCTGGGAACATGACGTCACCCCTTCTCAGGGCGCATATGTTTGATATCTCCCCCAAAGAAAGCGATAAGAAAGTGGGAACGCACGCACGCATGCCAAGTGCTCCACACTGATTGCTTCCTTCTTCCTGGGTCTCCCAGCCCTTGAGAGTGCCAACAGGCTGGCAGAGAGGGACACTGGAGGCGGCCCCTGCCTCGCCACCCACCTACTCCAACTGTCCCTTACGGCTGCCAAGCCCTTGGCTCACTCCAGGCTCTTGATCAGAACACCTGATCTGCCCAGGCTCCTGGCATTAATCCATAGCTCCAACACCTTGTGCCCGCGGAGGAGGGACCAGGAAATCTTACAGACACAAAGAACCAATTCAAGGCCACCCCCCACTGTGCCTGACTTCCACCTTCGCTGTTTTGCATTTCCCTGGACTGAAGGCCTGCCCAGACCCCTGGCAGGGAAAATCCATCTTGCAGGGGCTCCATAAGAAGACTGGCCCTAGTCCCAGCCCAATGTGAACAAGAAAGCAGCAGCAGCTTCAGCTGGGAAAACATTTGCTTCCTGCCTGAGCAGGGGGTCGTGGGAACACCTGCTGCCCAGCTCCCCAGAGAGGATGCATGGATCCACTGGCACACGACACAGGACAGGAGTCTAGAGCTGGCAGGATGCCAGCACCCCTGTTCCCCAAAGCCAGGGAAGGACACAACGTGAGGGGATCTGGTGGTGGCTGAGCCTGCTGATTCCTGTGCCGCTTTGGACAAACTGCCTCGTGTCTCTGAGCTCCAATTTCCTCATCAGCCGATGTGTCACATGATGCTATGCACAGCATCCAGGGTGGCCATGAGGACCCTTGGGAGCATACCCCCCGAAGTGCTGAGCCCACGGAGTAGCCAGACACCATGGTTTCCATTAGTGCTTTCTAGTCCCTGCAGAATTTGGGAGCCTGCCAGATCCCTGCCTCCGATAGCTACATCCTCCAGCGCCGCCCAGCTTTACTAAGTCCAGGCCTGGGCCACGGGGTGCCGCGTGTCCCCCACCCTCAGCCCCCGGGGCCTCGGAGATGCTGCTGGATGAGCTCCACCAGTCCCTGTCTCTGCAGCTCCCAGCTTTCTCGGCTTTCCAAGGCTCTGGAATGGATAATTCCAGACCCGTGGATCCAGATAGAGACACCTAGAGGCAGGCTGGGCTCACAGCACTTACTCCCAAGGATAGGGAATTGAATCATATCAGCCCGGGGCCAGCCCAGCATAAAAACTAAGGGGCAAAACCCCAAGTTGAAGAAGGGCTGTTGCTACCGATTCAGTTTTCTGAGGGCGCATTATGTGCCAGGTGCCTCACAGGTGTCAGCCTCGACTTCCCAGACCGGGAAACTCCAACAGAGGAAAATGCGCATAATGTTATGCCGGTTGGTGTGGACCAAGTGCTGACAAACTACAAGGCATGGCTTCAAGCATGCGCGTTCACTGCCTTTACCCTTGAAATCTAACCCCTAATGGACTCCTGACTTACAGATAAAGAAACTGAGGCACAGAGAAGTTCAATAAAATCATCCAAGGAGGCAGAAGGGCTGGGAATGACACCCAAGGGTCTTTAGCTTCTACATGTAGAGGTGAAACAGCTGCCCGGATTGCACAATCCACGTGACAGCCAAACTCTCATGTCTGTGGGGACAAAATGAGGAGGAAGTCACCAGGAGCCCCAGCCATGGGCAGATAAGAGCTTGAGGAGCTGACAGAGATAAGTGCAACTCTTTGGGGCAGCAGGCACAGGGGTTGAACTTCAAAGGATGCGCGGAATCCAGACACAGGCACCCAAGGAGGGGCCGGGAAGGGCATTCCCAGCTGTCAGGGATGGCGGGAGCTGAGGAACACAAATGAGAGTTTAGCCAAGGGCATGGGCTTGCACAACAAGAGTGTTCCCCAAATTGGGTCAGGCTGCATGTGAGTGGGCGGCACCCTGACAGAACGTGAAGGTCAGGGGCAACATGCCAGTAAATGGCCCAGCCTGGCAGGGGAAAGCTGGGGGTCTCGCAGGTGCTACTGTGCATGGCTGGCCAGCAGGACCCAGGCCAGCAGGCAGCAGGCAAGCCAACTCCAGGATTCTGAGCTGCAGAGTGACATGACGTAGCCGTGTTGACAAGCCAGAAGTCTGAGCGCATGCAGGAAGGCAGGGAGGAGGTACCTTCCGTCAGTCCGAGACCACAAATAAGACAAGAACCTGTCGCACGGAGCCATTGGAAGCAGCGAGCAGGGACGTGTGGGATCTGTACAACGCTTTTAGCCTCCCTTCCTCTCGCACACCCCCTCTCCATCTGTCGCAAAGGGCACCAAGAAGATGTACAGAGGAATATTCCAGGGGCTCAGTGGCCCAGATTGGGGACTCTTACAGGAGCCCCAGCACCTGGGCGGTGGTATCTCTGAGGGTGCAGGGCCTGGCCCCTGCCTCCATCCGCGCCAGGCTTTTTCTGAGAGGCACCTGGGAGACGGGAGAGGACTTGGGCCTGCAGCCTGAGCTTCCACGTGAGCCAGCAGGGAGTTCCCTTCCACCCCTCCAGCTTGGCTCCAGTCCTCCTGATCCTATTGGTCCATCTCTCCCCTCAGTCCCCCCCAGGCACCAAGGCCTGGGATAAGTTTCTACCTCATTTTGGGACTCGCTTTTTATCATCTGGGGGGCTAAGAACAGACTCCAGCAAGAAGACCCAGCCTGGCAGGCAGGTGCCTATCTCATGACCCTCGGCTCACCTCCCCTTTTCTCCATAGGTGTGTCACATCAGGACCTCATACATGCTGAATGACCACGAGTAAAGGAATGACCACACCATGACGTAGCCCGTAAAGGCATTACGAGCAGTCAGAAAGTACCGGGAGAACACGACAGTCTACAGCCTGTGCCTGGCACAGCCAAACCCCTCTTCTCTTCTTATGAAAGAGGAAGCAAGATTACCATCACCACTTAGGAAAGTCCAGAAGCAAAGTGAAGTGGGCAGCAGGCTGCCTCCATCAAAGGGTGTAACTCCAGCTGGGGGGCCTGCCACCCTCTTCTCCCAGCCTTGACTGGACCAAGTCTCCTGCAGACCACAGCAAAGGAAGAAGCAGGAATTTGACTAGAGGTCCCAGGCTGGGACCCTACGTAGGTGCAGTGGCAGGCCCTACAGATAGATACTCATAGCCCAGGTGTCCCCCTGCCAGCCCCGGCCCCTGGCACCTCTTTCCCCAGTGCAGTTGTTTGAGGAAATGGGCCTTGCGCTGGCTGGGTGAACACAGGGTAGTGACTTCACCAGCATCTTTTTAGAATTTCCTTTTGGCAGCATTCATGCCTAAGGCAATCTTTAGAAACTTCTACCCCAACCAGCAAAATCCACATGACCAGCTCTCCCCTAAACGGTGATCATGTGACAGCAGTCACGTGACACCCTCCACCACCCCCACCGTCTTCCCGCCCCCCTGGCTGCCAGAGACGCGGGATACAGGCAATCCACAGCCACCTTTTTCAATCTGACATTTGAGTTTCTCACTCGAACAAATCCATTTGCTTAGAAAATTGGACAACTTCCTTCTTCCACCTCTTTGCGCTTCTATCTGCTCTCTTCTGCTTTGTTGTAAATTCCAGGCCGTGGGTAGCAGAGTTGGGGACCTGAAGTTCCGACCCTTAGCCAAAACAGGTGAATCCCATGACCGCCCCTGGGGTGGAGGGGCAGGGCTCCACAGAACACTGAGTCAAGGATGCTGGGAAGCCCCAGCAGTGAGGACCACTGCCCTTCCCCATCACCTTCAACCAAGCAACTGATTCTCACCTCCTCAGATTTATTTATCTCCAAGTTAATCCAGGCCCCTCTGCCGCTCCCACTTTTTCAGGCTATTGATGCTGAATGGATTGGAACGGAAGTTTTATGACCCAATCTTTACTATTTTATAGATTGTTTTTATAGGCAAAAGGGGGAGAGCTGTTCACATGGAGGGTGGCAGTGGCAGCCCTGGGAGAGGCCGGCTGCCCAGCTCAGTGCTTGTCAGCCAGGGACAGCATCACAGTGGCCTGGCTGGAAAAGGGTTTGGAACAGACTTGCAGAAATGAACTTGGGCCCGGTTCCTTGCTTCTGCAAACATTAAGCACTTGTGACAGGCACCCTGGCCACTCCAAGCCAGGAAGGCCAGCAGGGGAGCGGCTGGGGACTTCTACAGGCCGTACAGGGCTGGTGCCCAGGCAGGAAGGAGTGGATCCGAGATGTCACTCACCAGAGACACATGGAATTTATCAGGGCTTCCTTCTGCCCGGCTAGGGCCCGACTGTAACTGAGCTGGGGATGGGCTAGTGGGGGGAGGAGGGGAAGCTTGTGGATCCTGAGAGTTTTCATGGGAAACTGCAGGGCAGGCTGCCGCACAGCCCCCACTTCTGCTTCCACCCACTCTTGCTAGTTCTCCTTCTCACTGCTATCAGATGGTTACCGTCTCCCGGCAAACCCAACAACGGGGGTGGGGTGGATACTGAGCTCATCTCTACCTCCTTTCTCAAGGCTGGGAGATGCAAGGACCTGGATTGCAGCTCCCAGAAGCAGCCGGGCAAGATCCTCACTCTTCTCCCCACGTTCCCCTGCCTCCATTCATCACCCCGCCAGTCCACACCCTCCCAGGAGCCCTAGGATTTGGTAAAACCCCTTAAAGAAGCAGGACTTGGGAATGGTGACCTCACCCCTTGGAGAACACAGACAGGAGCCTGCCTGCCAGGGGGACAGCCAGGTGCATGATGTAGGCCAACCCAAAAGGCGTGCTAGAGCCACAGGTAACAGCAGCGGAGCTGCAGGGAGCTGCCCGCAAGCCTGGGAGAAGCAGGAGGGAAATGGGGGACCGTGTGGAGGGAGCTGAGACAGCCAGAAGCTCCAGCCAGTACAGGGACAAGTGGTTGCGTTCCCCCTGGGCTCTGGGGGTCGCAGGAGCTTCCCTCTGCTGCCAGGCTCTCTCTCACCCATGCACACACAAACAGGGCTTGACCCTGAGTACGGGAGGGAGAGCTCACTCCCCTCACTGCAACAGCTCCATTCCAGGTATCTCCCAGAACTCTGCCCCCAACCCCGCTCTCCCAGCCCAAAGTCAGACAGGTGGAAGGAGAGGGTTTCTAGTGAAGCTGGGACACCCCCTCAACCCCGGCTCTGAGATCAGTGGGGCAGGGCCAGGGTGAATCAACTCGTCCTTATGTTCCAGTGCCCAGCCTCGTGCTGCACCCACCACATCTCACGGGGACAGCTTGATCCGTGGCTGTGTGACCTTGGGCAAGTCGCTGGCCCTCTCTGGGCCTCACTCTCTGCACCTGTAACCCTGGTTCCAAGCAGTTCTTTATCCTGACTAGTGCTGCCAGACGTAAGCCTAGTGGCTCCCGGCAGCAGTCTGGGAGGCCTGAGCACCGCAGTTTGGGGAAGGCAGCGGAGGGCAGCTTGGATGGGGGGTGGTTGCTTACCTGACAAGGCGCAGGACGCGGCGAGCAGCAGGCAGAGCAGTGGCCCGAGGCGGCCGGGGGCCGGGCCGGCGGGCTCCATGGGCCGCGGCTGCAGAGCGAGGAAGGAGAGCGGCTGTGAGTGCGCGCTCGGGCGGCGGGCACAGGCTGGAGCAGGGAAATGACTAAGGCTCCCCCCTCCTTCCCCCCCACCTCCCGCCCGGCCGGGCTTCCCCCCTCCTCCCCGGAACAGCGCCCGGAGTGGCTTAGGAGCCCCGGCGCCGCTGCGATTTTCGGAGGAGCCACCCCTCCGCCCTCCCCAGGAGAGATCGGGAGACGGGGAGGGGGTGCAGCGGGGGTGCAGAGGCAAGAGACCCCAAGAGCGCGAGAAGCGAAGGCAGGACGGCCGGCGAGAGGGGCAGGAGCGAAAAGCAGACCCAAAGGAGCCAGGCAGAGGGCCAGAGACACAGAGAGGCGCGAGAGGGGGAGAAAGAGAGCGAGCGAGCAAACGAGCCAGCGAGGGAGAGAGCGCGGGGCGGCGCAGAGCGAGACAGACAGCGCGGGAGAGGGGACGCGAGGAGCGCAGGGCGCGGGGCAGCGGCCGAACCCGCTGCGCGGGGCCGCCCCCGCCGCGGCCCACCCGCCCCGCCCGGGCTCCTCGAGGCGCCGGCGGCTCGCTCTCTCTCCGGGCCCCGCAGTCCCGGCCGCTACCCCCGCCCTCCCGGCAGCGCGCTTGGTGGGGGGGGGTGCCCCCACCTTCCCTCCCTCTCTCCCTCCCGCGCGCTCCCCGCCCGCCCGCCCGCTCTCCTGCCCGGCACGGCTGCGGGGCTCGGGCCCCGCCGGCACCTTCTCGGTGATCGCCCGCCTGCGCCCCCGCCAGCAGCGCGCCCCGGGGGAGGGAACGAGCGAGGGCTGCGCGCCGCGCGCCCAGCCGGGGAGGGCAGCGGCGGCCCCCGCGCTGCGCCGCGCCTGGGCTCCGGCACCCCCGCGCGGGCTCTGGGCTGCAGCCCCCGGCACAGCCCGCGGGACTCGGGACGGCACAAGCCAACGCGGGCCGCCGATGGGGTGGCGGGGGCAGAGGCCCGCGCTCGCTCATCCCCCGGCCCCCATCCCTCCCATCCCATCCGTACCTCCCACTCCCGCCAGCCCCGGACCTGCACCACCCGCCGGGCTGGAAGGCTGGGGAGGCGCTGCGAGGGGCTGCCCGGAGGCCGGGCCCCTCCACTTTGCGCAAACTTGTTTTTCTAAGGACGGCTCTGCGAGCTGGCTGAGCTGGCTACGCTGGGCTCTTAAGGTAGACTGGGGAAGTTGCGGCCGCCCTCCCCTGCTCCGGACTCTGACCACAGATAGTCCCCGAGAGGCTGCGAGCCGTGTGGTGGCGGAATGGAGCCGTGACGGGGCAGAGGACACGTTCTGCCGTTTGCCACTCCCCAAGAGGCCCTGCCCCTATGGCCCCAAAGCTGAGGGCCCCACGTGAGGCTGGGGATAAGCCAGGGGGACCCGAATCTTTCGGAGCCTGACCGAGGTGGAAGAAAAGCAGGAAGTGAGTGTAGGGGGAAGGGGAAAGAAAGGAGAGATGATGGTACAAAAATAGCGTGTGTGTAGGAAGGACTCGAGTGCCGCCTGGGAGAGCGGCGCAGGAGATGGGGGAGAAGGGGCAGGCAAGAAAAAGGGCCGGTCCAGGCCCTTCCCAAGGAGGTGGGTGCCCTCTGATCAGGTGCCCTGGGTTCTGGATGATGGCAGATTCAGGGTAGGAGGTAGGGGACCTGGAAGCCTGGCTTCCCAAAAAGTCACGCTATTAGGGGCTGGGGGTGTGGAGGATGTGCGGGACGAGGAGAGGTCCTGGAGCCACGAGCCTGTTTTCCGCTAGGATGGAGCATCCCTGGCCTGAGGAGTCTTTCGAGTGGATGGGACACTGAGCCTGGCTGGGTCTGAAGAGGGTCATCTGGCAGACAGGGCAGGGCGTGTGGCATTGTGGGGCAGAAGGAAGTTCATGACCCTTTGCTACTTGGAGGGTCTGTGAACTGGAAAGGAGCCAAGAGATTGCCAGCTGCGGGCTTGGTTTCACAGATGGCAGTAGAGAGGATGCCAGTGAGTGTGGAGGGAGGCCTGTCTCTGTACCCCGAGGGTTAAGGCCCAGAGAGGGGGAACACTTACCTAAGGCCACACAGCAAGATCTGGGGGAGGACCAAGAGTTGAATTTCTGATTCTCTGGCCAGAGACCATTGCACCGAGGCCCATCTTCCATGCTGACCTCCTGGGCCAGTGCTGAGTCTGATCTTGTGATGGGTTCAAGTCCTCTGCCCACTTCTGAGTTCACTCTGCAGCCCTGGGAAACATGCTTCAGCTTCCCCATTTGGAGCAAAACCAATGTGAGTGTGAGCGCACAAAGCTCACGGCGAGGATCAGATGAATGAATACTCTTAGCAACACCTGAAAGAGCTCAGCGCCGATCCAGGTGCCAGGAATGCATCTGATGGAGGCCCAGGCGCTTCACAACTGTTCTGACACTCGCTTCTCTGGGAGTGGCAACCCGCTTTCACTGCCCCTGTCCCCCGGGGACTTACAATCCAGTCGGGAGATGGAGAAACAGGTGTGTAGAAATCATCAATGGACTCCAGAAGATGGAGGTTGGAGAGAAGAGGTGAGCTCATCCTCCTGAGAAACCGTAGCTGAATCGCAACTGCATATTCAAGGAAGACAGATACCACAGATAAAGCCCCTACCACCCACCACTGTGCCCCTCAAGACCAGCTCTGCAGCAGGTGGGGAGTGAAGGATGGTCCTGCTGGGAGTCCCTAAAGGCCCAAATAAAGAGGCTGTGTTTGGATGAAGCCTGCCACTGCTGCTCTGCTTCTGATCCTGCTTCCTGCTCATGCATCTGGGAAAGCAGCTGAAGGTGGCGCAAATATTTGGACCCCTGCCACCCACATGGGAGACCTTAGTAATGTCCCACACTTCTGGCTTTGGACTGGCCCGCCCGTAGCTGTAGTGGCCATCTGAAGAGCGAACCAGGAGATGGAAGAATTAATGAGATAAATCTTTAAAGAAAGAATCCGAGGTATTGTGTGAGTTGGAAGTGCTGGAGAATGTGGGACAGGGGAGTTTGTGGTCTGGGGGTAGAGGAGTTGTGCTAAAGTGAAGAGGGGCCAGGAGTGAGGGACACACAATCAGGGCACTGGACAGGAGAAAGATGGCTCTAAGGCCCACCCTGCAGCTGAGGGGAGAGGGGCAGGTGAGGACCCTGAAGATGACCAGTGAGGCTCTGGTGGATGCCCCTCCCCAGGCTATATCTGGAGTGGGAGATTGGGGCATGGGCTGCTCATGAGGTGAAGTCTTCCAGACTTCTGCCCCTGGCTCCCACAGAGAAATCTGCCCAGGGATTAGGAGCCAGGGGATTAGGACAGATAATAATGGAACCACCTGTTGGTTATAAATAGCAGCTTTGTGTGAAGGCGCTCAGTGGGGCTTCTACCACAGGGGCCCTTCATCCCTGGACCTTGTCCTCTGTCCACATGAAGGTCACCTGTGGCTGACCAAGAGGGCTGAGAGGTCATTAGGGACCAGTGGGCAGCGAGGACATTCTACTTGCCTGAGTTCAAACAGAGATTAGAGTCACACAGGTGCTGGTTTGATTCCTGGCTGCTCCAGCTCCCTGCTTATAGCCTGGGGAATTAGTGGAGGAGGACCTCAAATGCTTGGGCCTCTGCATCAATGTGGAAGAAGCTCCAGGTTCCTGGCTTTGACCTGGTTGATCCCGAGCTATTGCAGCCATTTGGGGAGTGAACCAGCAAGTGGAACACCTCTCTTATGGGTGTTAACTCTACATTTCAAGTCTTTCAAGTCACTAAATAGATGTTACAAGTAAAGAAAATAAATTAGGAAATTAGGTTGTAAGAGGCAGGCTCTATCCCACAGGGGCTCCTTAACTCCTTCAGGACCCCTGTAGGGCAGTCTTTGGGGTTCAGGCCTTTCTGTCATAGGCAGAACCAAACCTTTGGGACTCCCATCTGGCCAGCACCCCCCATGTCCCCAGGGTGCCTTATTGATGCTGTCCCCATGTCCCTGGAAGGGTGGTGGTGCCCTCGAGGGTGCCAGGCCCTTCTGGACACAAGGGTGCTTGCAAAGGTCTGGAGGAAATGGAATGACAAGGTGGGTATATTTTGGTGGGAAAACATTTGGAAACCCACGCATAGCTTTAGATGCAGTTTTCCATAAGCTTTTGGCAGACCCCCTCAAATGCACATTTTTCATGGAAAGCAACATCTTTGTCTGTTTTCCTTGAATTTTCTGAAGGACCCCAATACATTGTCTCCCAGAAGCCCCACCAACTCCCCTGGGATCCCAAAGGTAAGAAGACAAACCCAGAGACAGAGTATGTGGTCAGGGCTGTCGCACTGGGGCACGCACAAACCTACAGTGACCCAGCCCTGCCCAGACTGCTCGCTTCTTCCCGTGGCCCTGGGCTGGCGTCAGCAGGCAGGCCCACGGGGCTGCCTTTGTGTGGGGCCTGGCAGGAGGTTGGAGTTGCCAACGACCTATTTTTCTGGGCAAGAGGAGCCATTTGGAGTTAGAGGCCTCAGCTGTGGAGCCAGAATGATCAAAATAAAAACAGCCTGGATTCCCGGGGAAGCCTGGACGAGGGGCCTGAGTGCCTTGGAGGAGCTTGCTGCCGGCAGGGCTGGAAGGAAGGCAGGCTGGGGGCTGAACTGTCCATGGCTGATTTCTGTGGCTCATGACATACGCTGCTCCTTCAGCGTGGTTGCTGGTCCCATTCTGTAGCTATGGACATTGAGGCTCCATGGGGTGATAGACTGAGTTGCCCAGGACATGCTGGCTAGACCAGTTGGGATTTCAACTCACTTTCCCCAAACTCAGCAGCAGTCCCTATTGTTCAGTGTCTGCTGGCTGCCCAAGCTGTTCTTGTGACATATTAAAGGTATACTTCTCAGGGATGTGGAAATCTCCAATTTTACAGATGGGAAAGTGGAGGTTGTTATTCACAGGGAGCATTTCAGGGAGGCCTTGCCTGATTACCCTGTCCCAAGAGCCACCGCCAGCTGTCCTCACTGGGTCCTATTATCTTTCCTAGCCTAGGTCACTTGCTGTGCCTATCACACATCTTCATTGTATTTTCTGTGTCTAGGTCAGTGCAGCCAGGGGCCCAGAGGGCAGCTCTACAAGCAGGTCCTGGGGTTTGTACTCCAATTCTCTTGGCCTAGCTGCCCTCAGGCCAGGTTCTTCCCAACTCTGTCTCACTTATCCAGGCTTGGAGGTGATGGGACCAAGCCTGGGTCATTTCCCAGCTATTTGCTATCCATGGGTGGGAGGATGACAGGGTTTGCCACTGCTCTGTCCTGGAGCTGCAGCCCTAGGACCTGCCGGTCAACAGCAAATCATCAATGAGTGTGTGTGAACTTTGGGAAGTGACCCCTCAGCTCAGTGTGTCCCCACCCTCCACCCCAGCTGACCTGGAATCAGACCTGCAATCCTCCCTTCCCTGAGAACTGGCTAAAATGCCAATTCCAGGGCCCTTAACCCTGGAGTGTCTGGCTCCTGAGAATCTCCATTCCTAAGGCGTTCCCAGGTTGAGGCCCACGCTGCTGCTGGCTTGGTGACTACATGGTGAGGACCATGGAACAGACTCCTGTTGGAGTCGGGGTGGGAGGGCCTGGCTCCTGAGCCCCTCTGTCTGTCCATGCCCCTGGTTCCTATCCCCCAAGAGGAGGAGGAAGGCAGAAGGCAGCAGGACAGTGCCCCTTCTGAGGCTGCAGCTGGTGCCATGCTGCCACCACCACTGTTGCCGCCAAGGGGCTGTGACAGATCAGTGAGCCAGGCAGGGCCTGGGGGAGCCGTGCTGTAATTAGCGCTTCTCGGGGCAAGCGAAGCTGCAGACAGGCAGGCAGCTTGCCTGGCTCTGCTCGTCAGGGGTGGGACCTGCTGTCATCCCCTAAACACTGTTCCCCGGCTCTGGGGAGCTGGCTCTGTGAAGAGCTGAGCCCAGCTGTGCTGAGCTAAGACGCCCTCCTCTGCTCACTTGGGGTAGGGGTCCCCTGCTGGGGGGTGCCGCCAGGGCAAAGCACCCCTTGTCTCAGGAAGCACTGGCAGACCAGGGTCTGAGAGCTGATTCCCTAAGCAGAACACAAATCACAGCTCAAGTGCAGGCACCCTTTTCCAGGCCCTGGAGGATTTCTGCAGACTCCCTCACAACTTCTCGCCCCTATGGGGTGGGACACAGTTCTTCTCTTCATTTCAGAGATGAGAAAAATGAGAAAGTGCCTTAGCCAAGAGCACACAGCTCTGAGTCCAGGTGTTCTCTTCCCCAGCACTTGCTCTGGCAATTTCTAACTTCTCTGAACTCAAACATCTCATGGTGCTTTCTCATTCTCTACCTGCACCAAGCAACTCGCCTGATTGCCAGGGCCTTCAGTGGTACGCAGCCCTGGGCCTGCTCACCGGTCACTGGCACACAAGGACATGGGGAATGAAATCGTGAACAGGCAATGGATTCGCTTTTCAGCTCAGAAGAGACCATGGAGCTCAGGCACTTGGGGTGATGCTTTCCATTTCAGGCTGTGTGTCTTGCTAGCTGTGTGATCTTGGGGTGTGGACAGACCCAGTTTCCTTATCTGAAAACAGGTTAAGGGCAAAGATTAATCAATGAGACAGAGAGAAAAAAAATACAAACTTAAAAGAAGTCTTCAGAAAGGTCATAGACCATACACAAGGGAAAAAGCCATGCATGGCGCACCAAGTTCATTACATTAACTGTTCTACCCTTTTGGGTTGCCAGGAATGGTTGGCTGCTTCTGTCCCAGGATCCCCACCTCAGCTTGGAACTCATCTAGCCTCATGGGCTGAGGTCCTTCTCTGCTTGCCTGCCCATCGTCCTGTCAACCACTCCTCTTGGCTCTGCTTTCACAGGAAACAAGATCCACCTCTCCTTACCACCTGCAGTCCATGCCCCTTCCTGGCAGCTCACCTGCGTTAGAGTAGCACTGCCCCCTTTCTCCCTGACACCCTGCCTTGTCCTTCCTTCAGCCCCATCTTCCCACAGATTCCCACCTCATCATTTGGGATAAAAATCCCAAGTTCTTGGTTCATAGCAACCTCAACGTGGTCTCCCCCTCCCCACCTCTGATCCCTCCCTGGCTCATGTCCACCCTCCTTCCCTGCCCTCCAGCCAGACTCGTCGATTTCATGAACATGTGCAGCATGCACCTACCACACGACTCCTGCACTCGCTGATCCCTCTTCCCCCAGTAGACTGCGGGTTCACCTTCAGGTCTGCTCCGCTTCCTGGGGCCTCCTCAGGGAAATCTGTCCTGACTACCCTATCTAAAACAGTCGCATCCCTTCCCGTCTCTTTGTCCCACTGCTGCTGCAGGTGACATACCAGTGTGATCTATCCACTGGGCACCCAGGCCTCTCCTACTCTCTTGGAGGGGGTGGGGTGGACTTGCTTCTCCAGCACCTGGAGTTATGCCTACCCAGAGCAGAGCCCTGGGAAGTAGGTGCAGACAAAGTGAACCAGGGAACCGAGCAGGAAGTAGAGAGCAGGAAGCAGCTCTGTCCACCAGGGCACTGGTAACGCCCCTGTGGGGCTCAGGCTCCTTTGTGCCCCAGGGACTGGCTTGGCTTGGGTATCTTCTAGGAACAGGTGTCCTCAGTGAACTCCCAGCTGCCTTGCCAAGCAGGGAGGCTGAGGCTCCAGCTGGCCTCCTTGCTGCTCCCAGGGGCAAGTGTCCATCCCCAGGCAGGAAGGGGCGTGGCCATCAGAGAAAGCCCAAGCAGCTCACACCACTTTACTTCTACTTCCCTTGAGCAGGAAGCCTTGTTGTCCTCCATCGGCGGGGGCAGGGAGAAAGAGGGGAAGGCAATTTGTCCAGGTCCTGTGGCCATCCTGTGCTCAGACACAAGCTTTGCCTGGCAGGAGCTTGCTCCCTTGCTCCACTCCCCAGTGCCCTTCATATGCAGTTGAACAAACAGAGGCTCTGTGAAGGTGGAGGGGGGACTGAGTTGGTGACACGGTAAGTGGAAAAGCAAGGTGCTGCACCTGCATCTTTAAAAAACTTCTGTATTTACTTGTTCATATTTTAAAGGCAGAGTGAGAGAGAGGAGAGGAGGGGGTTACAAGGTTGGAGAGGGGGCTAGGGTGGTCTTGAAGAGTGACAGGGCAGTTCGAGTCACACCTACCATTCAGCTTCCCCCTCCCCCCACTCCTCCATTCAGTCAGGCCACCCCAGCCTTGCTACGGAGGGCACCAAAACTCCATGCATCTTTCTTTAGCCTTATAGACAAACCCCACCCCCTTTCCTGCCTGGTCTGGAGGACATCACAGTAAGGCTCTGGCCCCTTGGGTCCAAAACCCAGTTGTAGAATTTGACGACGCAAGTGAGGGTGAAGGACATTCTGTTTCTTGCCTGGAAAATGGGGGAAGGGAGGAACCAGAACAGGACCATTTTGAAGATTCATAGCAATAACTTAAGCCCAAAATTTGTCACACAGGGAGTGTCAAGACATGTCACACCCTTCCCCTCCAATCCTACCCATCCTGTATGATAGTGAGCTGTGTGTTTTTATTCCACGATTTGAAGTCTTTCTGTTTTTGTGTATGTGCTATGAAGTACATAACCCATCAGTCCAAGCAGTGCATAATACAAGTACATTTGTAAATTAATAAATATGCATTCATGGGGAGGTGTTAAAAATACTCTTACTAATAGGGAATGGGATTCAGAAACTGACAAGGCCACTGTTTGGAAGTCCTGAAGAGCAGATAGGATCAGAAATCATAGGGATTGGCTTGGAGCTCCAGGGCCTTTGATGCCCCCACACCTGTGCTCCTTCTCCTGGCACAGACCCTTTGCTGGGAACAGGTGGTTAACCCAGTGGCCAGGACACTTGTGTCTGTACCCAAATGCCTGGCTTTGTTCCTGGCTCTGATTCTGGATTACAGCTTCCCACCACGGTGGACCTGGGGGGTAGCAGTGATGGCCCAAGTGGTTGGGTTTCTGCCACCCAAGTGGGAGACCTAGATTGTATTTTTGGCTCTTAGCTCTAGCTCCAGCCTAGCCCTGATTGTTGGAATATCTGTGGAAGTGAACAGCAAAAGGGAGTGTTCTCTCTTGCTCTTTCTCTCTTTCGTTTACATACACACACACACTTAAATTACACTTTTCTGTTGCACTAGATTTCCTTTGGTGATGGGGGACTTACCACATTTCTGGGCAACCCATTGCGTGTGTGTGTGTACAGTTCTCAGAATGGTTTCCTAAATCTAATGCCAACATGTATTTTGGTTGCTTCTGAGTTCTCAAAGCCCCTACTTCCCTCTCTGCTGTGTTGTGGCCTTGGACTCTCCCAAGAGTCATGCCAAGCTGTGTGCATTGAATGCTGAATGAATGCTGTCCCATTGGGAAGGAAGATTCTGCCTTCTGCTACCTCTCGCCAGGAGGGCATGCTCCCAGCTCAGTGCTGCTGTCCCCCAGGGGATTGTGGGTCCTGCCACTCTGAGGGTGGATCTGTGTAGTTCTACTTGTCTTATACCCATGTGTGTATGTGTCTGTGTTTTTGCATATCTAGGGTGTCCAGAAGCATGCCACCCTAGGGTCATGTGGGTCCCTGTTTCTGTGTGTGAGTGAAGCACAGCATGTGTGATGTGTATGTGTGGCATGCATGTCTCTGTAGCTCTGTATGTCTGTGTGGGAGCCTTCCTTTGTGAATCTCGCTGAGGGTGCCTCTCAGTGGCCATGGGTGTGTCTTCTGTCCTCTGCTGTGTCCTTTCAATGGAGGCAGGGCCAGTGTGTGTGTGTGTGGGGGGGGGGTGCTGGGATGGACTCCTCCAGCCGGGAGGACTTTAGGCTGTCTGACTGGCAGGCAGCATGGGCTTCACGCCCCTCCTCTCCTGCTCAGCTGTACTAATCACCGGGTTCCATGCAGATGGCAAATGGGCGGCTGCCAGGCCTGGAGCAGAGGCCTGTGTGGGGGTTGGGGGTGCAGTGGCGCAGCCACTGAAGATGGTGAAGACAACGTCAAGGCCAAAAGGGAAGGAACTGAGCCTACGTAACTGGCCTTGTGACTGTGAGTTTTCTCCATAGGCGTGGCATTTTTT